>NC_052156.1:115940277-116240277 GCF_902713615.1 Scyliorhinus canicula | reverse complement strand
TCAGGTAGTGTCTGTGGAGAGGAAAACAGAGTTAAAATTTCAAGTCATATTGGACTCAAAACGTGGGGCGTGATTCTCCCAACAGGGAACAAAGTCCCCAAGCGACACGTGTTGAATAAGGTGCCTGAACGGGGAACGCGCGGCCGAGGCCGCACATAGCCCTGTTTTGTCCAGTCGGGAGCTCCATGTGCCGGAGCTCCCTGAGGCCTCCGAAACAATCCTCGACATCCTGCCCAATCCGAACGCAATATTGGAGGGTCCCGAAGGTCCCCACCCGGCAACCCCGGCACGATCACGCACGCAAAATGCCAGCTTGGAACCTTGGCAGTGCCAACCTGGCACACTGGCAGTGTCCATGCCAGCTGGCAATGCCACCTTGTCACCTTTGCAGTACCAGGCTGGCACCAAGGTGGCAGTGCCAGGGTGCCCAGTTGGCATCAGCATTGCCACGGCACCACTCTGCCCAAAGGGCATGCAGCTGGGGGCCTCCGATCCCCTGAGAGTCCCCACGAGTGCCGTTCTGTCTGGTCCCTGTTTGTGGGGACCAGGGCTGAACAGCATCCACCCAAGGTCTCTGAGGTGAAGAAGATGAATCCCAAAGCCTCAGGTATTTTGTGACTCTGGACATTAGAGTGAGGCTGACTGCCTTGCTCAAACATGAAGATTTGCGGAAGGTGATCCCGCCCATCGCTACGTCTCGAGAGATTGCGTTGAATCTCACGCGGCGTGATGAGTCGGATAGATCATTGGGTAGGTTTTTTGGTCGAGTGTTTCTCGACAGCTGGGTTGGCGAGATCACAGACCATATGTAACAGCATTTTGTGCAGGAAATGAGCCCTCACAAGCTTCTCGCCATTACTGGCTGTCTCGCTGTCTGACTCGCCGGACCCGCGCTTCATCAGCTCACCGCTAACAAGGGGGAACTGCTTTTAAACGCTCCCTCACCACTCACTTCCTGTCAACACACAAACATGGCAGCCCGCAGACCTGCTCTTCACTTTGGGCATGCTGACTTTGCCAGGTTTCTCGACGCCATCGATGCGGGACAGGAAATCCTGTCCCCCAAGGGGGTCGGAGGACCAGCAACAGCAACATTAATTTTGTCTGGCAGGCAGTGGCAGCGTGCTGCATGACCAGAAGGACCGCCATCCCATGTAGGAAGAAGATCTTGGTCAAGTTACCATTCCTCTCCTGACATCAGTTCTGCCTGCCACCCCTCAAATTCATGACTGCACCACCTCTCCCTGCCCCTCCAACCTACTAGCTCACACCCTTCCCCACATTCGATCTTCATGCTTGCTCCTCAGAACCCACTGACACCCACCAGCACAACACCTTGGTGTCCAGGTGGAGTGCCCTCACATGCCACCTGCTGTAGACCCCCTGACCCATCAAGCAGGTGGCTCTCAATGCCCTCTCTTTGTGCCCAGAGGAGAAGATAGCCCTTAATAAGTGGGAAATAGCTAAGCGGGGAGGGGGGATACAGAGTACCAGAGATTCAAGTCCTCACCCCAATAAGGAACTGGGAATTGTGGGGTTGAACGAGGAGAGAGTGGCACAGAGAGTGAGGTTGGCCTGCGCCACAGAGGTGAGGATCCACCGTCCCTTCGCCCAGATGATCTGTCTCAAGTGAGTTTTCAAGTCAGAAAAGATTCTCCTTCACACTGACCACGTGTCCATTCTTTCGCAGGATCTCCATCTGATGAGGGTGGGCCATCCAGAGTCGTTCCCCCCTTCCCCCCCACCACCCAAGGCACCACCTTGGAGGAGAGCACAGAGGAGACCACCATCGAGGCGTCACAGCTCTCACCCCAACTTCCACCAGCGCAGAGACATAAACCTCGACATTAGTGGACAGGCTTCTGGGGCACAATCTGGTGAGCACCACACAGTTGCTGATGCACATCAGGTGGAGGCAGGAACATCCAAGGGAGTCAGCAGTCGGAGGTCTGCTGGATCCCAGGATTCAGCTGGATCCCAGTTAGATGTCGAGCCTCTGGACAAGGTTCTCCCAGAGCAGATGCAGATGATAGAACACAGGCATGACGTGCAGGAGGGGATGTCACCGATATTCCAGTGAGTGCATGACCGATTGGAGGAGTCCCAAAGGCTACCAGTGCAGGAGCTGATCCCGACAGTGCCTGGCACCGAGGCCAACACTGTTAGGGTGGCGACTCAGTGGAAAGCCCGGCGCATGACATCCGTGTCTTGACTGGTAGAGTACAAGGCATGGATCAGTCTATGACAACTATGGCGGAGGGCCTCAGCATCATGGCCCAGTCGCTGAGGGACATGTTCCAGACGCAGGTGGACATTGCCGAATCACTGCAGAACCAATGATTGAGGAGTACCACTGAGGGTGTTGATACAATGGTGCAGACAATCGGGAGCCACTAAGACTGGCAGAGTCTATGACTCAGAGACCTCTGGAGCTCACCCTGTCATAATATCCACTCATGTATGTAATGAGATGCAGACAGGCAATGATTGACACATAGGATGACCAGTAAGCACACAACACAGTACAGCCAATCACCAGACAGCACACTACCACAATAAAGCCAGAGGGCACCAGGTTTCCCGCTCTCTCGGGACCCAGCCACTGAGGCAGTCAGAGTCCACGAGCTAGCAAATGCAAACACCATGCGGTAGCTAGTAAGTCTGGTCAGGCTACAACTAGGTCTCCAGTCAGTTCAGTATAGTGTCGACCCACAGCTGAATATGCATAGCAGTTCGATAGTTGAATAAACAGTGTTGGATCTTCTCCAGTCTGTTTCTAACTTCCCTGCATCGACGCAGGCCACATCGAACCAACCTGCCTAACACACAGAGTGTCACTGATCTTCACGGACCTATCTCAAGTCAATCAGCATTGACCAGCAAGCAGCCATCCAGCGAAATAGAAAACATCCAGCCTCCTCCGCAACTCCGCAATCTCGGCGCCAACTGCAAAATCTTCAAGCAAAAGTTCCTCTTGTACATCGAGGCCTCCGACCTCGAGGCAGCATCGGATGCCAGGAAGATCGCGCTATTTCTCTCCACTAACTATGACTCAACGGCTGATTCCATGATCCGGGATCAGATAGTTTTCGGGGTCCACTCCGACTCCCTGCGGCAGCAGCTTCTTAAAATCAAACAGTTCACACTCTCTGTCGCTATTAAGATGTGCGTAGTCCATGAGCATGCCAAGAATCGTTAGTCCCACATCAGGGCGGCAGAAACTGCAAAGCTGGCCTCCCACGAGGTGGAAAGGGTGCAGGCCATCGCACAGATGCAGGGCCTGAGCATCGAGGAGAGTGGCCTTTTCGCACACTTTTCCCGGGCCCCTGCGCATGCACGCCACGACCGAGTGGACGACGAGACCGACAATTCGTCTGCACAGGTGCGTACGTCGACCAACCGCACTGCACATGCGCGATGGCGTACGGAACGCGCTGACGTCAGCGTCATGACGTGTCTGAATTGTGGCTCCGCTCACTTAAAGCGGCAATGTCCGGCAAAAGGACGCCGATGTCTCCAGTGTGGCCACCACGCAGCCCTTTGCCGATCTGCTCCACCGCTCAGCAGCCAGCGATCCCAGCTGCGGCGCAGAAGTGTCCACTCAATACAGTAAGGCATGCCAGATTCCGATCCCGACAGCCCAATGGACCCTGATGCTGACTGTCTCAAGTCTCCATATCGGGTGGGCATCATAACCACACATGATCTGGCCTCCACCACACCTGCGCAATGCCTCGTGATCCTCAGACGACGTGTGGTGTGCTGTCCTCACAGTTAACAAGGCTCGCATCCGATTTAAACTGGACACCGGCGCGTCTGTGAACCTCATCTCACAATCCGACCTCGACACCATTCAGGCCCGACCAAGCATTCTTCCACCGGCCTGCCAGTTACTTGACTACAATGACAATGCCATAGCTGCCAGTGGCTCATGTCAACTAGGGGTATCCAACAAGGCGATCAAGGCAACATTACGGTTTGAAATTGTCAGGCCTGACAGGGCGTCCCTGCTCGATGCTCGCGCCTGCAAGCTCCTGAACCTGGTTCAGCAAGTCCACACCATGTCATCGTCACCGGCGATGACCTCGCCCGATGGAAATTTGCAAGCCGACATAGACGACATTATCACGCAGTAGCACAGCATATTCGATGGAATGGGCATGCTCCCGTACCAATATAAAATCCTGCTCAAGCCGAACGCCACCCCTGTAATTCATGCACCACGCCAGGTGCTGGCGCCCCCCAAGGATCGTCTCAAAAAGCAACTACAGGACCTCCAAGACCAGGGCATCATCTCGAAGGTCACAGAGCCAACAGACTGGGTCAGCTCCGTGGTCTGCGTAAAGAAGCCGTCAGGGGAGCTCCGCATTTACATTGATCCTAAGGATCTAAACCGCAACATCATGCGGGAGCATTACCCGATCCCGAAACGTGAAGAGTTGACCAGTGAGGTGGCTCATGCCAAATTCTTCACTAAGCAGGACGCCTCCTGGCGCTTTTGGCACAGCTTGCGACTGGACAGCTGGAGGCACCCAGTTGCAAGCTGTGCACGTTCAACACCCCGTTTGGTCATTACTGCTAAAACCGCATGCCTTTCGGCATCATATCGAGGGGGTGTGAGTATACGTGGACGACGTGATGATCTGGTCCACAATGCCCCAGGAACACATCGCTCGCCTCAATCAGGTCTTCCAGAGAATTCATGAACATGGTCTGCAGCTCAACAGGGCCAAGTGCTCATTTGGTTAATCGGATATTAAGTTCCTCGGTGACCACATCTCTCAGCAGGGTGTGCGGCCAGACGCCGACAAGGTCTCGGCGATCAACGCCATGAAAACCCCGGAGGACAAGAAGGCGGTCCTCCGCTTCCTCGGGATGGTCAACTTTCTCGGGAAATTCATTCCCAATATGGCATCCCACACCACGGCCCTCCGCCATCTCATCAAGAAGTCAACGGGATTCCAGTGGCTGCCCATGCATGAAGAGGAATGGCATGATCTGAAGGCAAAGCTCACCACAGCCCCAGTTCTAGCGTTCTTCGACCCAACCAAGAAAACTAAGATATCAACTGATGCAAGCCAGAACTGCATTGGGGCGGTGCTCCTCCAGCGAGATGACTCCTCGTCCTGGGCTCTAGTGGCATATGCCTCCAGGGCCATGACACCCACTGAGCAACAGATCAAAAAGGAGTGTCTGGGTCTCCTGACACGAATAGTCACGTTTCCTGACTACGTTTACGGTCTGCCGAAATTCACAGTTGAAACGGACACAGGCCTCTAGTCCACAAAATCCAGAAGGATTTAAATGACATGACACCTCGGTTACAGCGAATTCTTCTTCGACTCCGCCGCTACGACTTCGAACTTGTCTACATGCCAGGCAAAGAGTTGATCATTGCAGATTCCCTATCCCGTTCCATCACCACACCGTGTGAACAAGGTGACTTCATCTGCCACATAGAAGCGCAAGTGCAGTTGTGTGCCACCAACCTCCCAGCCTCTGACGAACGGGTGGTCCAAATTCGTGAGGAAACGGCCAAGGATCCTCTACTGCAGTGTGTGATGCACCACCTTACCCATGGCTGGCAGAAGGGACAATGTCCCCAATTCTTTAACGTGAAAGACGAGCTGACGGTTGTGGAGGGAATCCTTCTGAAACTCGACAGGATCGTTATTCCTCAGAGCATGCAGGCTTTGTTGCTGGGTCAACTCCATGAGGGTCACCTAGGAGTCGAGAAATGCCAACGCAGAGCTCAGGAGGTGGCTTATTGTCCGGGCATTAACCAGGACATTGCCAACACAGTCCTCAACTGCCCCACCTGTCAGAAGTTTCAACCAGCTCAACCCAAGGAAACACTGCAACAGCACGAGATTGTGACCTCTCCGTGGTCCAAAGTAGGTGTAGACCTTTTCCATGCAATGGGACGTGACTACATACACCTGGTCGACTACTTCTCCAGTTACCCAGAAGTGGTGAAACTGTCCGACCTCACGTCAAAGGCGGTCATCAAAGCCTGAAAAGAAACGTTCGCCAGGCACGGGATACCGCTCATGGTAACGAGCGACAATGGTCCATGCTTTTACAGCCAGGAATGGTCTGATTTTGCACAGTCCTAAAACTTCCATCACGTTACCTCCAGTCCCCACTACCCGCAATCAAATGGGAAGGCCGAGAAAGGGGTCCACATTGTCAAGCGGTTGCTGTGCAAAGCTGCATACTCAGGCTCCGACTTCAACCTGGCACTGCTGGCATACAGGGCAACCCCACTGTCCACTGGGTTGTCTCCAGCGCAGATGCTCATGAATCGCACTCTGAGGACCACAATTCCAGCCATCCATGTTCCAGACCTTGACCACCTCACGGTTTTATAAAAAATGCAGCAGTCGCGGGCCCAACAGATGACCACATATGATGCTCATGCCACGGATCTACCCGAGCTGGCTCCAGCCGATCATGTTTGCGTCCAGTTGCCTGAGGGCGGCTGGTCAGCCACAGCTGTTGTTGTCAAACAAGTTGCCCCAAGGTCTTTCCTTGTCCGCATGACTGATGGCTCCCTGCTACGGCGCTACAGACGAGCATTGCGAAGCCCCCATGTATCTGCGCTATCAACACCTTCCCATGTATATACGTTTGTTCAGGCACCGTTTGTATATAGTCAGGTATATATTTTATATATATATGTATACACGCCCCCCACTTGACCGCAGTGCTCCGCCAGCCATCAGACTTTCTCCGGACATACCCTGCCACGAGCCCACCGATCTGCCAGTGATCCTGCCGGCCCACGTGACCACCACGATGGCCGCAATCCCACCTATCCACGTGCACGCGGCTCCTGATCCACCTCTGCGGTGATCAACAAGAATTTGTCGCCCACCAACAGACTGAATCTGTAGTCTCAACTTTAGTAAATTTTGTGACTGAATTCATCGATTTAACCTTTGTAAATATTGCTTTGTTTGCCATGTATCTGCACTATGGACACCTTCCCATGTATATACGTTTGTTCAGGCACCGTTTGTATATATTTTTTATATATACATATATATATATGTATTCATACCTCCGTATTTATTTAACTAAAAAACAAAAGGGGGAAGATGTCATAATATCCACTCATGTATATAATGAGATGCAGACAGGCAGTGATTGACACATAGGATGACCAGTAAGCATACAACACAGTACAGCCAATCACCAGACAGGACACTACCACTACAAAGCCAGAGGGCCCCAGGTTTCCCGCTCTGTCGGGACCCAGCCACTGAGACAGTCAGAGTCCACGAGCTAGCAAGTGCAAAACACCATGCGGTAGCTAGTAAGTCTGGTCAGGCTACTACAAGGTCACCAGTCAGATCAGTATAGTGTTGACCCACAGCTGAATATGTATAGCAGTTCTGTAGTTGAATAAAACCGTGTTGGATCTTCTCGAGTGTTAGATGTCTGTTTCTAACTTCCCTGCATCGAGTGCATTCCACATCGAACCAACCTGCCTAACACATCACACTCCTGCTGCCCCTCCATCCTATGGAGACCCAACGGGGCCCTAGGGCACAATCGGGGAGGTGGAAGCACTGAAGACCAACTCGGGGCCTGCCACCAATAAGATAACGGCAATCTCCAGTTCTTCTCAATGCCCCCCTCCTGACACTGGTGCATCTCAAGGGCAGTGGGCAGGACAGGGTGGCACGATGATGCCAGTGACACCAATAAGTCAGCCAGGGCTCCTCGGCTCCAAGTCCTCCAGAGGACATCCACCAAGGGCATCAATTGCCACAGGGCACGGAAAGCAGCAATCTGCGTCCACCTCCGATATGCATTCTGGGAATAGACCTAGACAAAGCAGGCAACCACGGAGGATCAAGAAGAGAGAGGATCACTGATTTGGCAGGTGGGATGGGGCACTATCTGTAGCTAGAGGGAATTAAAATGTCAAATGTTGGTTATTAAAATATGTTACATCTGATACATGTGAAGCCCCGATCGTGTTAAGCTTCACATTGGGCCTGCCTCCACTCCCACCCCCTGTTGCCCTCCGCTCCCCTTAAGCCCCCCCCCCCACCTCACCCCCCAGTGGTCCAAGATCAAAAGCCCTCAAGCAGACCTTGTTCAGAGGATGGGTGTGCGCGTGCTGTCAGCAGAGAGACAGGAGTCAGGCTTTGGCATAAACTCAGAAGCACCAGAGTTAACCTTACAGTGAGAAATCATCACTCTCCTGCCTTGAATATTGACCCGCAGATAGTGCCGACACAAACTCATCACCCTGGGGTGATGTTATACAGAGCCTTGGAAAGCTGGGAAGGGTGGGGGTCGGAGGGTCAGAGAATAGTGGGGAGGAAGGAGGGAAATAGATAGGAAGTAGGGGATGGAGGGGGAGGGGGGATTGGGGGATTAGAGGGGAGTATTGGTGGGAAAGGGATTGGGTGGGAAAGAGAGGAATTTCATAGAATTTACAGTACAGAAGGAGGCCATTCAGCCCATCGAGTCTGCACCAGCTCTTGGAAAGAGCACTCTACCCAAGCAAATACCTCCACCCTATCCCATAACCCAGTAACCCCACCTAACACTAAGGGCAATTTGGACACTAAGGGCAATTTAGCCTGGCCAATCCACCTAACCTGCACATCTTTGGACTGTGGGAGGAAACCGGAGCACCCGGAGGAAACCCACGCATACACGGGGAGAATGTGCAGACTCCACACAGACAGTGACCCAAGCCGGTATTCGAACCTGGGACCCTGGAGCTGTGAAGCATTTGTGCTATCCACAATGCTACCGTGCTGCCCTTTTTAAAAAAATTAAATATTACTTTTTGTGATGCCTTATGCCGTCCTTACTGATTGCTTAAGTACCTTCCTAGTTTTCCTGATATTCTGCACAGGCTTCGTCTGTTCCCAGCCTTCAGCCACAGAATGTAGGGGAGGGTGATTGGTGAGAAGGAGGGATTGGGGGAGAAGGGATTGGGGGGGAAAGAAAGGATTGAGTGGGAAAGGAGTGGGCTGTTGGACAAGGCCTCATCCTATGGGAAGTGAGTAAGGGCCTCCCTGGTCTTCAAGGCATGCCAGACCCTTGCCGCCGCCTGTCCTCTATCCTCTGGCTCCTCCAACGGGTCCTCCCCGGGCTCATCCTCCAGCCCCTCCTGGTCTGTCTCCTCCTCCTCAGATGAGGCTGCGTGAGGCTCCTCCTGCTCCTCCAGAATGCCGCCCTGTTGCTGTGCCAAGTTATGGAGGGCACAGAAGACCACCACAAAGCAGGAGACCCTCTGGGGGGTGTACTGCACTGCATCACCAGAGTGGTCCAAGCATCGGATCTGCATTTTGAGCAGCCCAATGCACTGCTCAATGACAGTACAGGTGGAAACATGGCCTCATTATATCAGGTCTCTGCCCCGGTCTCCAGCCTCCGCACTGGAGTCATCGGCCAGGACCTCAGCAGGCACCCTTTATCACCCAAGAGCCAACCCATCATCCTAGGGTGGTCCTTGAAGATGCTGGGGATTTCCGAGTGTCCCGAGATGTAGCTGTCATGCACGGTCTCTGGGAAGCGTGCACACAACTGCATGATCCGGAGGTGGTGATCGCATTGATTACCCTGGACCTGGGGCATCCCAGCAATGTTGGAGAATCCTGCAGCCCAGGCACCTAGATGGGCCTGGTCCAACTCAAAGCTGATAAAGCCTGATGCCCAGGCATACAGGACGTCCATGACCTCACAGATGTACTTATAGGCTGTGGCTTGTGAAATGCCACACAAATCCCCGCTCGAGCCCTGGAATGAAAAGGTTACATAGAGGTTCAAGGCTGCAGTGACCTTCACGGCCACCGGGACCAGGTGCCTTCCTCCTCCACGTGGTGTCAAGTCCGTGAGGACAGGGCACAGGTGCCGTGCTGTCTATTTGTTGAGATGGAGTTTCCTGCGGCACATGTTGTTCATCATGACCTCGAAAGACCAATGAGACCTGTACACTTTGGGCTATCGCTGGAATCCCTCTCTGGGTTCCTTCTCTGCCTGATGGTCAGCCAGGTCCCCTGTGGTGGCCCCCTGCACATGGAGTGCTGCCTCCAGCCTGCGTTGACACTGCTGCTGCCCAGCGCCGGCACTAGGGTTGCTGGCGCCCCGGGCAAGCTGAACTTCAGCGCCCTTCGGGGGGGGGGGGGGGCGAGGCGGGGAGCGGGGCCGAGGCGGGGGGGGGGCTGAGGCGGGGGTGGGGCCGAGACGGGGGCGGGGCCGAGGGGGGCGGGGGGGCCGAGGGGGCGGGGGGGCCGAGGGGCGGGGGCGGGGCCGGGGGGGGCGGACGGAGGGGGGGGGCGGAGGGGTGGGGGGGCCGGAGGGGGGGGGCGGAGGGGGCCGCCCTGGGGGAGGGCGACCACCGCGCATGCGCTGGTTGGCACCGGCCCAACTGCGCATGCGCGGGACCCGAGTCTCTGGCGCCCCCTAGCACATGGCGCCCCGGGCGACTGCCCGAGTTGCCGGTACCTTGGGCCGGCCCTGCTGCTGCCTTCTCTGATGTCTGCTTGCCTCAGCTGCCACCTGCACCACCGCGCGACCAACAGCACCAGTCTTATTGTTTCATCTGTAAGGAATCAGAGGAGAGAGACCGACTATCAGATAGGGCTTCCACCTCGGGGCCCTCAAATACCCCAAGCCCCCCCCCACCCCCCCACCCTTACGTCTCCTGCCTTCTCTCAGAATGCCGTCCAGCGAGCCAGGTGTGCTGGAAAACCTCACTCTGCACATTCACCCCTGACCACAGCAGGAGCCCATAGGACCCAGACCCCAATCTCCTGCCGGTAACGTAAGGGAGACCGTGCTCAGGTGTGTTCCCTTGATCCACACACTTACCTTATGGTCATGAGGATATCCCCAGTGTTGAAGCCCAGCTCGAGTGTTTTATTGTTGACTGCTGCCTCTATGCTGCTGTTGCTTCTTAGATTTCAGACAAACTGTTCAGGCTTCCTAGTTTGATTGAAATGCAATGCAATAATTATCGCCCGAGACATGGTACATGTACCCAAGAAGCCACTTGAGAATATTTTGTTTATTAATGGTCAACAATACCTTGACACAAAACTATAAAAACAAATGACTTGACAGCCCACGTATCATATTAACCATGAACCGACAAGGAAAAGTCATTGTGCCGTACACACAGGCACCTGTCCACAATAAAATATCAGTACAAACAAATAGCCACAACACTGTAGTCACACAAAGAAACCCCAAATGCACATCAAACATGAAACAATCAACAGTACAAAGAAGTTACCAGTATGTGAATCAACCCGCTGCTCCCTCTCCCTCCCGCAGTTCCCCGCAGCAAACTAACCAGAAAATCACATTGATGCAGAGCATGGTAGAAGAATGAGAGAGCACCCCTTTTGGGATTCATGCCACAGACCAAAGGGGCTGAAACAGATTGAAAAATGCCCTGCAGACATCAAACAGTAGCAAGCAAAAACACGGGCTCCAGACATGAAACGTTGCATAGCCAGCAGTGCAACACCAGCAAATGATAAGAGCAGTTCTCCATATCTCCAACAAGTTATTAAGTCAAATCAGCTGCCACTCTTCCCCTTTGTCAGCACTGGCTGTGGGTACATCTCACTCTCTCCCCTTCCTTACTACAAGCAACAGAAGCAAAAGAGAAGGCAGCAAGCAGACACACAGTTTCCAAATGGCAGCAACAGCCCCCTCTGGCAGATGACAGTAGCAGACTCTCAAGGCAGGAACAATCATTACTGAAAAGCCACACTACCACAGAGCATAGCAGAGGAGTGAGGGAACTCCTCATCCTCTTCTTCAGACTGGTAGTAAGCCAGGAAATCCTCCCCTTGCCTGAGTCCAGGCCACAGAGGCAGAAGAGGCAGCAGCAAACAAACACTCGGCCTGCAGGCTCTGTGCAGCCAAAAGCAGCAACACACAGAAAACACAACCTGCAGCCTCTTGAGAACTGTGAAGGGCTCTCACAAATGACATGGCCAATTCCTCATTAGCTTTAGCCTTCAGCTGTGAAGCTAGAGGCTGCTCCCATTCAAAGAGAGTTAAAGTAACCTTCAGCACAGAACCAAAAGCAGAGCTTTGTCCTGGGAGCGTTTGGTAGGACAGACAGGCAGCAGCTGTAATTACTCCTGATATGGGTATCCACAATATTTAAAGATGGCTTGAAGGCCGCACAGCCGAAAAGCCCCTCATTTCCCTCTCCCCCCCCGGCCCAGGCTGACCCCTGACCTGGAATGCTTCAGACCCCCGACCAAGACCAACCCTCCTGAGGGGCCCCCCACAACCCCACCCCCTCCTGAGCACTTGGGCAGAAGATCCAGTGCACTCGAGCTGCATGCTGGAAAATGGAAATGGCTTTCACCTCCTCAGTTCCCCTTAGCAGCCATTCTGCCAGCTTCACATTTCTAAAAAAGGAGTACTAAACGGCGTCCATGTAATCTCTCTCTGGGAAGCCTGGTAATTCCCAGGAGGCTGTTGCATTCGACTTCAGTCTCGCTAATGAGATGGAAATGAATGCAAATGAGGGTTAATGATATACTCACTATGTTTGGGCATGATCAGGAACTCGCCATCGGGAGCGGACCGGTTAGGTGGCAAGCTGATTATTGCCCAGCGTGAATCTCAATTTTGGCTTTTCCAGCTTTTTAACCGCCGCTTCCAGATCCACGCCAGGTGCAACCCCGTGGTTTAATCGCACCCATAGAGTTAGAGATATTAAATTATGGGTGAGAGGATTACTAATGTAATTTACAAGACCAGGCATTTTTGTTCACCGGCACCAATGCTCAAAGTATGACCGGGTACCCACAAGAATATTAAATAAATGAGAAAGCAGTTAGTCCTTGGGCGGTAATGTTGCAGTGCTGTACAGAATCTGTGAGAAGAGGCTTGGTTCATTTCAGACCACGCAATCGTATCTCAAAATCAAAATCACTGTGTTGTATTTTTGTGTGAAAATGGAGAGAGGGAGAACACTATGTCACCAGACTCTAAACATTCTGCAAGGAACTTTTCACCAAAATGAGTTTGTCACATTTGATCAATGTGCATCATTAAAATAAGTTACAAGGGTTGCGCACTTCCCATCAGGCATTCTTTTCTTCATCTTAATGGTATCTTCTCAAATTCAGTGAGGTGACAACTGAGGGTAAGAGGAAATTGAAAATCAATGTAAGATCTGGGCAATTGTGTTTTGTATGCATGCTGTTTTGCAAGGAGCGGGTGAGCAGAGTAGAGGAATACGAACATATTTTCTCACCATGTTGCATCTCTCGGGATTTCAAGCTGTCTGATCTAGGACAAGGTCACATGTCATCACCAGGCAATCAGCTACTGTGCAGCAGGAGAATGCTTTGTTTCAGGCAGTATGATAGAGCTTTACTCTCCAGCAGCCATGCAATACCTGATCCTGGAGTATAGAATCCCGATGTAGTCTATCAAGTCTGCACCAACCCTGTGAAAGAGATCACTCTACCTAAACCCACTCCCCACCCCCCCCCCCACCCCCCCACCCCCGCCCCCATCCCCGCAAGCTAACCTTCACATCTTTGGATTGTAAGGGGCAATTTAGCATAGCCAAGCCATCTAACCTGCACATCTTTGGACTGTGGGAGGAAAGCAAAGAACCCGGAGGAATGCAGACATGGATCGCAGACATGGGGAGAACGTGCAAACTCCACACAATAACCCAAGGTCAGAATTGAACCTGGGTCCCTGGTGCTGTGAGGCAGCAGTGATAACCACTTTACCACTGTGCTGCCGTCATGTTAGTTATCCAAAGCTGAAAAGTTGTTTTTTTGCCTCGTGCTCTCACATTCCTCAGCCTCTCGGCCTAAAGCAGACAATATAGCGGAGGTAAATTGACGTTCTTTCCACTGGCTGGAGGGTCGATAACCAGAGATTTCAGGAAATTGGCAAAAGAAGCAATAGGGAGATGAGGGGGGTGTACCTAAACATAAATGTTTAAAGAGAATTGAATTCATTCATTTTAAAAAATGACCCCCAGTTGGGGGTCCATGTTGGCTGAAAAAGAGCAACCAGCCTTCCAGAACCTTCCAGCCCTTGGACTGTAACCCTGTAGCCTCTGGCACCTCAAGTTCATATCCAAGTGTTTTTTTTTAAAGATGCAATAAGAGATTCTATCACCATCACGCCTTCTGGCACATATTTGAAAAGGCAAATATTGCAGGGAAATGGGGAAAGGACAGAGGATTGAGCTAAATGGTTAGTTGTTTTAAAGAGCTAGCACAGGCAAGGATGGGCTGAAGGGCCTTCCTCTGCATACTTGATTCGATGATGCTATGATTCTAAATAGGGATGAAAGACAATAGTCATACATCGTCTGAAGGAATCGGTTTTCACATAATTCTTGGTTAACATTGGCAGCATCGTCATATATTTGGTTGTACAATATATGAAGGTAGTTGACATATTGTTTTGATTGGGTTAGAAAGGAGCTTAACTTTTTTTTTTCATTTTTCTCCATCCTCAGGAAACACCGGCTGGATTCTTTGGCGGGATGCCCCGTTTTACCGGCAGCCCAGGGGTTTTTCGAAGGCGTGGCGCTGCCCCACAATGGGAAACCCCATTGACCAGCTGGCGAAACGCAGCATCCTGCCTGCATACTGAACCAGAAATTTGGAGCGGCGGGACAAAGAATCCAGCCCCACATGACACGTGGGCTTAAGGTCTACTTCCAGGCTTCTGTCAGTGCCAATCTTCAGCAGAGCAATCTGAGGCCTACTGTATGATCATGGCAATGAATCGCTCTGCCCTTGTGTCTGACAGTGAATGTGGGATGTTGACAACGAGTGACTGAATGCAAAGTGTCCCATTCTCCAACATTATCCTCGCTCACCTTGACAAGTGCAAAAAACATGTACTTCGAAAGCCATAAATATTTCTTCTCCAAATAAAAAGCTGTGTTTATTTTGAAAACAAATTTATGGTTGCGATACTGCTATCATATTCCACCTTTTCTGCCAAGTCATTGAGTACATGTCATACGTCTCTAGTTTTGTAGCAGTACATGTGCGGGCTGTAAACCGAGAAGATAGAGTCCAAAAGGGGTCATTTGAGTCTTTGTGACATCTTTCATTTGGATCTGCTTCTTCCTCATATTCTTAAAAGTTTTACTTTGTAATGTACATACCTAATTCCTTCTTAGATCTCATAGAAACATAAACACAGATGAACATAAGAAATAGGAGCAGGCCATTCAGCCCTTTGAACTCACTCCACCATTCAGTGAGATCATGGTTCATCTTTCACTTCAACATCATTTTCTTGCCCTATCCTCACATCCCTTTGGTGTTTTTAATATGCAGAAATCTTTCGATCTCAATCTTGAGCATACTCAATGACCGAGCCTCCTAAGACCTCTGGGGTGGATAATTCCAAATTCACCATCCTCTGGGTGAAGAAATCCCTCCTCATCTCAGTCCTAAATGGCCTGACCCTTATTCTGTGATTATGACCCGTGTTCGTAGACCCTCCGCCCCCTCGAGCCAGGTGAAATATCCTTCCTGCATCTATCCTGCCAAGCCCTGTAAGAATATTGTAAATTTGAATGAGATTACCTCTCATTCTTTTAAGATCCAGAAAACAAAAGCCCAGTCTAATTAATCTTTCTTCATCGGATAATTCCATCATCCCAGGAATTTAGTGAACTTTCATTGCACTCCCTCGAATGCAAGTATCAAAAGCCTTCTGAAAATCTAAACATAGCACATCCCCCGGTTCCCCCTTATCTATTCCACTAGTTACCACCTTCAAAAACTCCAACGGGTTTGCTAAACATGATTTCCTTTTTATGAATCCATGTCGATTCTGCCCTCTCCTACCATTATTCTCGAAGTGTCCTAATATCAGACCCTTCAGGGGATTCTAGTATTTTTCCAACATCTGATGTCAGGCTAACAGGTTTGTAGTTCCCCGTTTCATTTCTCCCACCTTGCTTAAAGAGCGGGGTCACATTTTCCACCTTCCAATCTGCAGGAGCCATTCCAGAGTCTATAGAATTTTGAAAGAAGGCCACTCATGCACCCAATAGCTTTACAGCCGGCTCTTTCAACACTCAGGGATGTAGATCATCAGGTCCAGAGGATTCATCCATTTCAAGTCCCATTAGTTTCTCTAGTAGTTTTTTAAAAAACCCATATTAATATCTTGCAGGCTCTTGTTTACGTTCGCCCCTTGATTCTCCATTATTTCTGGGAGGTTTTCCATATTTTCCCCAATGAAGACAGACACAAAGGCTGCAATTTTCTGACCCCCTCAAGATGGGGCTGGGTGGCAAGGTGGCACAGTGGTTAGCATGGTTGCTTCACAGCACCAGGAACCAGCGCCGGCCCTAGGGTTGCTGGCGCCCCGGGCAAGCTGAACTTCAGCGCCCTTGGGGGGGGGGGGGATGCGGGGCCGGGGGGGGGGGGGGGGGGATGCGGGGCCGGGGGGGGGGTGCGGGGCCGGGGGGTGCGGGGCCGGGGAGCGGTGCGGGGCCAGGGGGGGCGGGGCGGGGCCAGGGGGGCGGGGCCGAGGCGGGGGGGGGCCGAGGCGGGGGGGGGGCCGAGGCGGGGCGGACGGAGGGGGGGGGGCGGCCGGAGGGGGGGAATGCCGGAGGGGGGGGGGCGGCCGGAGTGGGGGGGGGGCGGCCAGAGGGGGGGGGGGCGGAGGGGGCCGCCCTGGGGGAGGGCGGCCACCGCGCATGCACTGGTTGGCACTGGCCCAACTGCGCATGCGCGGGACCCGAGTCTCTGGCGCCCCCTAGCACATGGCGCCCCGGGCGACTGCCCGAGTTGCCGGTACCTTGGGCCGGCCCTGCCAGGAACCCGGGTTCGATTCCGACCTCAGATGACTGTGTGGACTTTGCAAGTTTTCCCTGTGTCTGCGTGGGTTTCCTCCAGATGCTCCAGTTTCCTTCCACGGTTCAAAGATGTGCAGATTAGGTGGATTGGCCATGCTAAATTGCCCTTTAGTGTGTCCAAAGTTTGGGTGGAATTATGGGGAGGGGGGTCTAGAGTGCTGTTTCGGGGGTCGGTGCGGACTCGATGGGCTGAATGGCCTCCTTCTGCACTGTAGGGAATCTACGGTTCCAATGCCGGTGGCGGACAAAGCTAGAAGATCAACCGAAAGTATTTGTTTAGTTTCTCTACCATTTCCTTATTTCTCATTATAGATTCTCCTGACTCAGCTTGCAATGGACCCACATTTACAAATAGTTGTTTGGTAGCACAGAACTTGAGAGTTTTGTTGAAAAAAGACAATTTGTTGAAGCTTTTCATCTTGCACTCATCAGGACAATCGTAGGAATAGCAATGTCAGGGGAAAGAACAACTTCATACTGCATGAGAAGAGGGTGCTGATTGTTTGGCAAGTACACTCTGATTGGTTGAGGCATTACCACGGAAACTTCACCAGTCAATGATGACTGACAGTTAACAGCCAAGCATTGTTTGAAAATTTAAACCAAATATGGAAGGACGCCTGCATGGAGGGTTCCCCAGCATGTTTGCTCTACAGTTAGCAGTGCCGGCTGGGTGATGTTAGTCAGATAGATGATGGTTACATCCCCAAAGACATGTTCTCTGACATGCTTGGTATTGGTCCGAGACAACAGGCCACCCATGTTTGCGATAGAATTACTTCAGTAATCATCTCAGCTCCAGGACATCGCTGCAGGAGTTCCTTGGGGTCTTGTCCCAGACCCAACCATCTTAGGTTGCTTCATCTTCCTTCCATCATCAGGTCAGAAGTTTGGATTTTTGCAGATGACTACACAATGTTCAGCACCATTCGCGACTCCTCATATAATGAAACAGTCCATGTCCAAATACAGAGAGACCTGGGCAATATCCAGGCTTGGGCTGGCAAGTGGCAAGTTACATTCGCGCCACACAAGTGACAGGTAATGACCAGCTCCACAAGAGAAGATCTAACTACCACTCCTTGACATTCAATGGCATTACCATTGCTTAATCTCCCATAATAAAATCCTGGGGGTGACCATTGATCAGAAACTGAACTGGACTAGCTATATTAGTACTGAGGCTACCAGAGCAGGTCAAAGGGTGGGCGAGTAACTCACCTCCTGACCCCCAAAACATGTCCACCATCGCCAAGGCACAAGTCAGGAGGGTAATGGAATACTCACCACTTGCCTGGATGAGTGCTGCTCCAACAAGACTCAAGTAGCTCGACACCATCCAGGACATAGCAGCCTGCTTGATTTCTCCCCCTTCCACAAACATTCAAACCCACCACCACTGATGAACAATGGCAGCCATGCGTACCATCTACAAGATGCGCTGCAGTAGGGCGGCATGTAGTGCAGTAGATAGAACTGGGACTGTGCGCTGAAGACCCGGAATCGAATCCCGGTCCTGGGTCACAGACCGTGTGGAGTTTGCACATTCTCCCCATGTCTGCGTGGGTTTCACCCCCACAACCCAAAGATGTGCAGGCTAGATGGACTGGCCACGCTAAATTGCCCCTTAATTGGAAAATAAAAATAATTGGGTACTCTAAATTTATATTTAAAAAAAGATGCACTGCAGTAACTCATCAAGCTTCCTCAGACAGCACCTTCCAAACCCACAACCACTACCATCTAGAAGGACAAGTGCAGCCCACTCCCTGGAAGTTCCCCTCCAAGTCACTCACCAACATGCATTGGAAATACATCACCATTTCTTCACTGTCACAGGGGCAGCATCTTGGAATATCTTCTCTAACAGCACAGTGGGTGCACCTACACCTCAAGGACTGCAGCAATTCTAGAAGGCAACTTACCACCACCTTCTGAAGGGCAACTAGGCATGGGTAATAAATGCTGGCCTAACTAGTGATGCCCACATCCTAACAATTAATTTAAAAAAAGAAAAGCACGACTTCAATTTGACCTGGATCAGAGTTGATGCATGGGATGTCCTCACTAGGGTAGCACGGTAGCACATGTGGCTAGCACTGTGACTTCACAGCGCCAGGGTCCCAGGTTTGATTCCCCACTGGGTCACTGTCTGTGCGGATTCTGCACGTTCTCCCTATGTCTGCGTGGATTTCCTCCGGGTGCTCCGGCTTCCTCCCACAGTCGAAAGCTGTGCAGGTTAGGTGGATTGGCCACGCTAAATTGACCTTAGTGTCCAAAAAGGTTAGGAGGGGTTATTGGGTTTTAGGGAAAGGGTGGAAGTGAGGGCTTAAGTTGGTCGGTGCAGACTCAATGGATCGAATGGCCTCCTTCTGCACTGTATGTTCTATGTACTAGTGACCAGAGCCTGGAGACAAGCTATCAGGAAGGGTGTGGAAGAAGCAGAGGACAAATAAATGAGTAGATGGCAGAAAAAGGTGACGCCGGAAGGAAGATATGTCAGTTGCCCTCGGGCCAACACTATTAATATCAACAGATGACATCTGTTGAAGAAACTGTGAATCAATCTCTAAAACAATAACAGATAATGTCCAATTCAGAAATTGTACACCCCTTGCTGGCCACTGTCTCCCAAGATGGATGGAAGCTGAAGAAGATCAGATTTTTTGCTAGTCCCTCACACCAAAGGCAGTTTGAATTGTGTACCTGATCCCTCAAATCAACATTTCAGGAACAGAGCAGGCTCGAAGGGCCAAAAAGCCTCCTCCTGCTCCTATCTTCTATGTCTATGTATCCAACAACAAAACAGAAGTCATTATCTCAGGTTAACTTGGGCATACATAATCCTGAAGGTCTTGAATGTTCTTTGTATAAGTCAGGGGCCACGTGTAACCAGGGTGTAAGTTAATTTTGTAGTCCAAAAGATCACAGGATTCAAGGCATCTGTGAGTTACAGTATGTAACTACAATACGTACAAATCCTCTTGGCATTTTATGGCCATCCATCGATTCTTACATCCATCATTATAATGGCCGCACTCCCGAGTTGCAGAACCTTGCAAGCAAATTCCTTGCAATATCTTTTGCTGAGGTGCTCTTGGAATTACATCTAGATATTCAGGTGATGCTGTAACCAGTATTTCCAGTATTGTAGGTAATGCAGTAACCAGTATTTCTCCTGGAGTATTGTGAATTTTTTAAGCCTTTTGAAAATAAAGTATTCTCAAGAGACTTGTAATGTATGATCTGTTCTTTACAGTGTAATTCAGATTAAAAATTTAAAATTCCAGATAGGTACTTGGCTGTCCATAAATCATTGTTAAATGGGTTATATATGATGAGTGTTTTGGGCTTAACTTAGGTCTCCGTTGTTTACATTAATTTTCCATTCAAGCCTATTCCATTGCAAATTGCAGAAAATGTGAGTGCAAATTGGCATGGGCAGAATGGATGCATTTTATTCCTAATTGCACCCATGGAGGACCATCCAGGTCAAGTGTGTGGTGAATGAACTAAATAAATCATGGCCGAGCATTCTATTTTTCACTCTGGTTTCTGACTGCATCCTGCTGTTACAGAGCTTAAAATACTACCAAAGGGTGTTTTTTCCCTTCCCGTGTTCCTCCTTGCCCAATTCGACTGCACTAACTGACAACCAGGCCATGAAAGGCTAAATTCATTGATCCAACACTTCTGGGTTTTGAAGTACTCAATATGAACTCGGATCAGGAATTGGACAGGAACAACGTGGTGCTGTTATTCCAATCCATGCTTCCTTCGAGGTCAATTCCCTTAGCACATAGCTTCCTGTGAAAGCGCAAGATTAGTGAATTTACCTTTTAGGGCTTCTTGAACTTGTAATTTTATTGATTTATTCAGCAAGCTCTATTCTATTTTTGTTGTTACTTTGTATCAAAGAAATGGAACATATTTGAAAAATTCATTGCAAGCCACATGCACAGGGCAGGGATTTGGGCGCAAGTCCACCACAACCATCTTTCTATCCATTAATTTTAACAGACAAAGAAATGTATTTGGGGCAAGCAGCTGAATTTCACATATGAAGACTCAGCAGGTGAGTTTTCACGTTGGCAGTCTGAGATTTTAAATTCCCCCCACGTGTACTGCTGCCACTGTAAATGCCACTGTCGGACATTTAACAGTGATGCAAATCTCAGAGGGATCAAATGGAACCTAATGACAAATGCAACTTTTCTTTCTGAACAGTTATTAATAGAGTCATAAACTATATAAAAATAAAATAAAATTCACAACATTGAGTTTGATTGATGACTTACCCAAAGCAGAACCAGATCTGCAGTGCAGAGCTTAAACATAGTGGCTTCATTGTATGACTGCCAGCTCAATTTTAAAATTTTAGACAACTTTGTGTTATGCTTTAGGACCGTACTTGTCTAATGACATAAAGCTTTGTAACATCGGAGGTAGAGACTTCCTATTAATAACATAAGTATTGTGTGAGCATTATATCACCATTCTCAGATGCAAGGAGTTCTGTTCACTTAAAGCTTCAGGCAACACTTAACCAGTTCCGAGGCTATTATCTTTCTAATTAAGATAACTTTCCATTGGTTCAGTGGAGAAATTCATTGTGCTTTTTGAAATACAGATTAGGAAAGTCCCAGGATTTGTACCTGATTTGGATGAGAGTAAGTAAATTTAGCTGGTAGAAGCATTGCCATGGAGAAGGTACCAGTTGACGGTGAGTAACAATTAACGGCTAAGCATTGTGTGAAAGTTAAACCTGGCTCTGATTGATCAAGGCTTTGCCCTGAGAAATGAACCAGCAAGCGTCTGTCACTTACTTTGTTTCACTGAAACAGGCACAATGTGACCATATGTTCCTTCTGTCTGTAAAGAACAGGGCCTTCTGAATTAACAAATGTAGCTTCCGGTGCATGCAAATACACCACACAGGGAGCCTGACTGACAATCTTAAATTAGTTGCCAGTGTAATTCTTAGCACACTGAATATTATTCAGCAAATGTTGTTGATTCACGGAATCACATCTAATATTAGACATTGTTTAGAGTTTTCCAAGCATGGGCTGGTTGGGTATGGTCTGTAGCTTGCCCATTGCAAACAGCGGAAGGGACATGCCGTTTGATACAATCTATGGTCTTTGGAACATATTGCGTACATCCCTAACATCAAACGGCACTGAAATTCATATACCACATTACTCATTTGCATGATAGGCAGAACATCATTTTGGTTTGATGGCAGCATCCTGTTAGCGGCAAATATCACTTATGTTGATACTACACAATAGCAGTGTGACACCGGTTGTTCAGGTTTTTGGGATACCTTGTAATGAGAGGTTGACTGGACACTTTTCAGGGACAACAGTGATGGCCTTAGCCCTGTTAATGATTTTACATGATGTACAGTGCAAAATGATCACATCAGGGTAGCCATTATCTCTCAGGATGCCTTTAATGTGTCCTATTTATTGTCAGTCACTATCAACTGATGCATTCTCCATGGCAACACTTCTACCAATCAGAGTCCACTTGCCAACCAATCAGCACTCTCTTCTCATACCGCATAAATTTCTCTAACATTGTGGGCAGGATTCTATGATCCTGAGGCTAATTGTTGACGCCGTCGGAAACGCCATTGCGTTTCCCGACGGCATCAACATGGCCTCAGGATCAGCAATTCTGGCCCCTACAGGGGGCCAGCATGACACTGGAGCGACCCACGATGCTCCAGCTGCTGATAGAACATAGAACATAGAACGATACAGCGCAGTACAGGCCCTTCGGCCCTCGATGTTGCACCGACATGGAAAAAATCTAAAGGCCATCTAACCTACACTATGCCCTTATCATCCATATGCTTATCCAATAAATTTTTAAATGCCCTCAATGTTGGCGAGTTCACTACTGTTGCAGGTAGGGCATTCCACGGCCTCACCACTCTTTGCGTAAAAAACCCACCTCTGACCTCTGTCCTATATCTATTACCCCTCAATTTAAGGCTATGTCCCCTCGTGCTAGCCACCTCCATCCGCGGGAGAAGGCTCTCGCTGTCCACCCTATCTAACCCTCTGATCATTTTGTATGCCTCTATTAAGTCACCTCTTAACCTTCTTCTCTCTAACGAAAACAACCTCAAGTCCATCAGCCTTTCCTCATAAGATTTTCCCTCCATACCAGGCAACATCATGGTAAATCTCCTCTGCACCCGTTCCAAAGCTTCCACGTCCTTCCTATAATGAGGCGACCAGAACTGTGCGCAATACTCCAAATGCGGCCGTACTAGAGTTTTGTACAACTGCAACATGACCTCATGGCTCCGGAACTCAATCCCTCTACCAATAAAGGCCAATACACCATAGGCCTTCTTCACAACCCTATCAACCTGGGTGGCAACTTTCAGGGATCTATGTACATGGACACCGAGATCCCTCTGCTCATCCACACTACCAAGAATTTTACCATTAGCCAAATATTCCGCATTCCTGTTATTCTTTCCAAAGTGAGTCACCTCACACTTCTCCACATTAAACTCCATTTGCCACCTCTCAGCCCAGCTCTGCAGCTTATCTATGTCCCTCTGTAACCTGCAACATCCTTCCGCACTGTCTACAACTCCACCGACTTTAGTGTCGTCTGCAAATTTACTCACCCATCCTTCTGCGCCCTCCTCTAGGTCATTTATAAAAATGACAAACAGCAACGGCCCCAGAACAGATCCTTGTGGTACGCCACTCGTAACTGAACTCCATTCTGAACATTTCCTATCAATTACCACTCTCTGTCTTCTTTCAACTAGCCAATTTCTGATCCACATCTCTAAATCACCCTCAATCCCCAGCCTCTGTATTTTCTGCAATAGCCGACCGTGGGGAACCTTATCAAACGCTTTACTGAAATCCAATACACCACATCAACTGCTCTACCCTCGTCTACCTGTTCAGTCACCTTCTCAAAGAACTCGATAAGGTTTGTGAGGCATGACCTACCCTTCACAAAACCATGCTGACCATCCCTAATCATATTATTCCTATCTAGATGATTATAAATTGTATCTTTTATAATCCTCTCCAAGACTTTACCCACCACAGATGTTAGGCTCACTGGCCTATAGTTACCGGGGCTATCTCTACTCCCCTTCTTGAACAAAGGGACCACATTTGCTATCCTCCAGTCCTCTGGCACTATTCCTGTAGCCAATGATGACCTAAAAATCAAAGCCAAAGGCTCAGCAATCTCTTCCCTGGCTTCCCAGAGAATCCTAGGATAAATCCCATCAGGCCGCGGGGACTTATCTATTTTCACCTTGTCCAGAATTGCCAACACTTCTTCCCTACGCACCTCAATGCCATCTATTCTAATAGCCTGGGTCTCAGCATTCTCCTCCACAATATTATCTTTTTCCTGAGTGAATACTTACGAAAAGTATTCATTTAGTATCTCGCTTATCTCCTCAGCCTCCACACACAACTTCCCACCACTGTCCTTGACTGGCCCTACTCTTACCCTAGTCATTCTTTTATTCCTGACATACCTATAGAAAGCTTTTGGGTTTTCCTTGATCCTACCTGCCAAAGACTTCTCATGTCCCCTCCTTGCTCGTCTCAGCTCTCTCTTTAGATCCTTCCTCGCTTCCTTGTAACTATCAAGCGCCCCAACTGAAACTTCACGCCTCATCTTCACATAGGCCTCCTTCTTCCTCTTAACAAGAGATTCCACTTCTTTGGTAAACCACGGTTCCCTCGCTCGACCCCTTCCTCCCTGCCTGACTGGTACGTACTTATCAAGAACATGCAATAGCTGTTCCTTGAACAAGCTCCACATATCCAGTGTGCCCAACCCTTGCAGCCTACTTCTCCAACCAACACATCCTAAGTCATGTCTAATGGCATCATAATTGCCCTTCCCCCAGCTATAACTCTTGCCCTGCGGGGTATACTTATCCCTTTCCATCACTAACGTAAAGGTCACTGAATTGTGGTCACTGTTTCCAAAGTGCTCACCTACCTCCAGATCTAACACCTGATCCGGGAGTCAACTGGGCACCGCGGGGTCCGCGCATGCGCAGTGGCACTGGCGCCAACACACGCATGCGCAGTGGCTCCCTCTCCGCCCCGGCCCCGACGCAACATTGCGTGGGGCTACAGAGGCCAGTGCGGAAGAAAGGAGGCCCCCAGCCCGAGAGACAGGCCCGCCGATTGGTGGGCTCCGATTGCGGTCCAGGCCACAACAGAGGCCTCCACCCATTGAGTCTGCATCGAACCTCTGAAAGAGCACTCCACCCCCATCCCTGTAACTTAACCTGCACATCTGTGGACATGAAGGGACAAACTTAGCATGGCCTATCCACCTAAATCTAAAGAATTTCAGAAAATCATAGCTTGCACATCCACTATCTCTGCTCCTGACTCTTGTAGAATCCTAGGGTGGAGGCCATCAGTTCCCAGGGATTTGTAAAATTTCAGTCACTTAAACTGCTCCAAATTTTTATCACTGCTGATATTAATTTCTCTAATTTTGTCACTCATTTTAGCCCCCAGGTTACCGTCTATATGCCACGGAACTTGTGTCTTCTACTGAGAAGACAGACACAAAGCATTTGTTCAATGCCTCCACCATTTCCTCATTCCCCAAGATTGTCTTGCCTCTGCTTCGAAAGGACCAACATTTACTGTAACTAGTTTCTTTGTTTTCATTTGACAAAAGCCCTTACTATCTATTTTTATATTTCTGGCTAGTTTACTCATATTCCTTTTTTTACCCATTTTGTTACATTTTTGGGGGCCTTTTGCTGCTTTCTGAGACATTCCCTTCAACTTGCTATTGTTTCTTCCATCATGGTGAGTCTCTTCTTTCAATTTAATACTAATGATAACTTCCTTATTGAGCCATGGAGGAGTCCTTCTTGCTGAATTTTTGTTCTGCTATGGAATGTGCTTTTGTTAAACATTTCGAATTGTTTTTTAAAATATTTCCCACTGTTCATTCATCTTCATACTTTTCAGTTTGAAACTATTTACGCAATTATAAATCTCTCTCTTCATAGCTATGTAATTGGCTTCATTTAAGTTTAAGATTTTGTTTGCAATTGGAATATATCACTTTAAAACTTAACATGAAGTTCAATGGTATTATGATCACTGTTTCCCAGCGGATGTTTTATTACAATATTACTAATCGACCCTGCTTCATTACACAATACTAGATCTAATATAGTTTTATCCTTAGCTGTTTCACTGCTGCACATTATTCCAAGAAATTGTCATAAAAACATTCTACAAACTCATCTTCGAGACCATTCTTGACAAATTGATTGTCCCAATCTATGTGAAGTTTAAAGTCTCTCAGAAATATTACATTTCCTTTGTTACTGACTCCAATAATTCCTTGTTTAATGCTCTGACCAACAGCATAACCATTGTTAGTGGCTTGTAATATATTCCCAACAGTGTTTTCTTCCTCTTGCTATTCCTAATGTTGACTCATACTGATTCTACTTCACGGTCTTCAGAGGCCAGGCACTTACTCACTAATGTTGTTATGTTGCCTTTACTATCAGGATTACCGCACCTCCTTTGCCATTCTCTATGTCTTTCTGTTGTGTATCCTGGAGTAATTATTTCTCAACCTTGATTGCCTTGTGGCCCTGCTCCTGTAATGGTGGTTAGATCCAAATCATTTACTTCTATTTGTGCCACAGCTCATCTATTTTGTAGCAGATGCTTCATGTATTGAGAGAAATAACCTTTAATTTTACACGATTCCCTGCTATTATATTATGCATTGAGGTACATTTTTTGTAAAACTCTCTGCCCTTTCTGTAGTAAGGTCTGATACATACACGGTTAATGTTGGACTGAGTACAGTACCACCTACTCGGTGATATAAGAAGGCACATGACCCAGAGCTAGGGTCAGTCTAGAGATGGACAGAGCTGTGTAAAGACCAAGGATGAAGTCAGTGCTATATCCATACCTCCTATGTAAATATCTGTATAGTTATGAATTGTTATTAAATAATTGTTGATAATACACTCAAGACTATGAAGCCTGCTTCATGGTATCCAAAGCAGGATTCTTCACCTGTCCCATTCTGCTTGGATTTGATTTATTGTCACATGTACCAAGGTAAGTGAAAAGTATGGTTCTGCGTACAGTCCAAACAAATCACTCCATACATGAGAAAACATAGCATATACATAAATACATAATGTAAATACATAGACACAGGCATTGGGTGGCGCATACAGAGTGTAGCATTATTCAGTGGAGAAGATAGACATAGAACATACAGTGCAGAAGGAGGCCATTCGACCCATCGAGTCTGCACTGACCCACTTACGCCCTCACTTCCACCCTATCCCCGTAACCCAATGACCCCTCCTAAACGTTTTGGTCACTAAGGGCAATTTATCATGGCCAATCCACCTAACCTGCACATCTGTGGACTGTGAGAGGAAACCGGAGCACCCGGAGGAAACCCACGCAGACACGGGGAGAACGTGCAGACTCCGCACAGACAGTGACCCAGCAGGGAATCGAACCTGGGACCCTGGCGCTGTGAAGCCACTTTGCTATCCACTTGTGCTACCGTGCTGCCCAAGATGCATGAAGAGATCAGTTCAGTCCATAAGAGGGTCATTCAGGAGTCTGGTAACAGCGGGAGATAAGCTGTTTTTGAACCTGTTAGTGCGTGTTCTCAGACTTTTGTATCTCCTGCCCGATGGAAGAGATTGGAAGAGAGAATAACCCCGGTCGAATGGTTATTGCCTTTATCCCCAACATTATACTGTTCCAAAACTTTGATCTGTCTCTTTGGATTTCTAAGCTTCCCTTCACCCAACATTGAGATCTGAATTCCATCATAAATTTGGCCACCTGTGTTCCCTGCCAAGGTGACACAAGGAACTTGCAGTTGTACTGCACCTTATTACATCCACATAACATCACCGTTCCAAAACACTGTTCATCACACCTAATGAATCAATTCTGAAGTGGGCAGACACACAGCAAAATCCAAAAAGCAGCTAATTAATTAAACAGTCAGTTAATCTGCTCTTGGTGTGTTGACTGAAGGGTGAATCTTGACTAGAATAGCAAGACAATTCCCTGCCTTTCTTTGAATACTGCTATGGGATCCTTCGCATCCACTTGAACGTACAGATAAGACCTTCGGTTTAAATGCTTCATCTGAAAGTCTTTCACAACAATTCACTGAAGTCAATCTAGATTCTTTGCTCAAACGCTGGAGTAGATTTAACCCATAACCTTCTGACTGCAAGATAAAAGTTCTATCGATTGAGCCAAGGCACCATAAAGCCACAATTGTTTAGGACGCAGCTACAGGACATTTGGCTGGTTAATGGCCAGGTGGTCCATTCATTACAACATCGCATGTGACTTTTCTTTTCCAAATCCATTTTAAACAAACATTCAAACCATTACGAGATCTCCTGTCAACGCATTAAAACCACAAGCTTCAGATGACTTCACTTTTGCAGACGTTCAGTAATTATGTGTTAGGAAATAAATTGTTGCTAACCATAACTGCATTCCTTTGGAGTTAAAAAAAAATACTGTTGCACAATGGTCCCCCAAAACTTCGACAAGTAATGTTTTCCAGTAGTTTGAAGCACCAATATAACCATTCGCTGGAACAACTCGACCATTTGTTTTCATTTTGTCTGCTCATTAATTCCAAAATCTAAAGCTACCAACTCCATCTTACTCTGTAGCTCAAAATTAGCGGAATGCATCTGTCTCCATCCAGTTAAATCTGGTGACTATATATGTCGTAGGTTATGGAGGACCCAAAGCCAATGTTCCATCATGTTTTCGTAGCCACATCTGAAAAAGATAGAACATTCAATGTGCCCAAACCCAGCGACACATCATGCAATTCATTTCAACCCATTTCTTCAAAATTAATTAAAACACTGAAATGACACTTCATACAGGGTCGAACTTTACACTTCACCCAAGTTGGGTTCTGAGGTGGTGATCGGGGAAGTCGGGGGGGCGGAGGGGGAGCATAACATTGAATGGACGGGATTACCATCCCAGAAACTCACCCACCCAAACCCAAGCGCAATTTCTCACTTGGGCAGGGGGGTGGGGCGGGGTCTTGGGCAGGAAACCCGCCCATTCACCTATTAAGGCTCTTTAATGGCTACTTAAGGGCCTTCTCTCACCCAGCCCCAACTTTGAGACTGGCGGGTAGGATGGCAAAGAGGCACTAAATCATGAGGGCAGCACAGTGGTTAGCACAGCTGCTTCACTGCTCCAAGGTCCCCGGTTCGATTCCCGGATTGGGTCACTGTCAGTGCAGAGTCTGCACGTTCTCCCTGTGTCTGCGTGGGCTTCCTCCGGGTGCTCCGATTTCCTCCCACAGTCCAAAGATGTGCAGGTTAGGTGGATTGGTCATGCTAAATTGCCCTTAGTGTCCAAAAAGGTTTGGTGGTGTTAATGGGTTATGGGGATAGGGTGGAGGCATGACCTTAAGTGGGGTGCTCATTCCAAGGGCCGGTGATGGGCCGAATGACCTCCTTCTGCACTGTAAATTCTATTATTCTATACCCATCTCGGGCAGGAAGTGGGGAGGTGGAAGTTGGGATGCCCTTCTCCTCCCCCTCCACAAAGGGTGGGGGTGGGGGGGGGGGGGCCCACCCCCACCCCCACCCCGGACATTGGAATTTCAGGAGCCCCTCCTCCCCGACCTACCCCCTGATGCCGCAATTTCCTTCCTCCTGATCCCACCGGGCATCCCCTACCCTCCTGCATGGTCCTCCCTCGGGCATATCTTTTCAAAGATGCAGGAACTTAGTCCCAAGCCGGGCGCTGCAGTACTGCCTCTGGCCACTGTAGCGCTGTTGCCTGGCTGGGTTTCATAGATTTCATAGAATTTACAGTGCAAAAGGAGGCCATTCAGCCCATCAAGTCGGCACCGGCCCTTGGAAAGAGCACCCTACTTAAGCCACACACCTCCACCCTATCTCCCTTTATCCCCGTAACCCAGTAACCCCACCTAAACTTTTTGGACACTAAGGGCAACTAAGAAAGGCCAATCCACCTACACTGCACATCTTTAGACTGTGGGAGGAAACCGGAGCACCCGGAGGAAACCCAAGCAGACACAGGTAGAACATGCAGACTCCACACAGACAGTCACCCAAGCTGGGAATCGAACCTGGGACCCTGGAGCTATGAAACAACAGTGCAACCCACTGTGCTATCGTACCATTCAAGTGAGCGTTAAATCGCGTACCAGCGTACCAGCGTTCCCGTACCAGCCTCCCCGGACAGGCTCCGGAATGTGGCGACTAGGGGCTTTTCACAGTAACTTCATTGAAGCCTACTCGTGACAATAAGTGATTTTCATTTTTCATTTTTCAAATCAAAGTGGGAATTCAAGAGTCGGTAGCTGTGGGTGAGGCGCAGACTCTCAGGGTGGGGAGCTCCACATGCTCGCCATCTTTAAAACCTCTCCTACTGTACATGTTCTTTAAAATGAAACAATTTTTGACAAAGGTTCACAAATAGGAAAGCTAACATGTCAATCCGGATAACGTTTTAAATATTATCTCCAGTCTAAGCAATGTTGGTAGCACACATCAGTTTTAAATTGCAGCTGTGGATTCTTCTGTGTCCAACAAATGCCATCAGTGTGGTTTAAGTGTAATCTCCACCCTTTTTTAGATGTGGGTAAGTTAAAAGCAATTCCTAATTAACCCTGTTTCTGTTGGAGGAGATTTGGATTTTTTCAAGAACAGTCAGCATGGAGGGATTCCAAACTATTTGTGAACTGTCCCCAGAGGAGTATTTCATCATGTCGACACCATCTTCAAGAGGATTCTTCCAAATAATTCAACCTATCAGCTGGGAAAGCCTGTTTCAACAGTTTTATAAACTTACATTTTTCGGTTTTAGCAACTTTATTCACTCAGACAAAAAAAAGGCCAGGAATAGAATTGTAGGACTTCAATTTTGGGCATTATGTTGCAAGAAAGAACGCAATGCAATAGGAAAATCCTTGTTAAGTATCATCAACACCAGCATGAAATATCAATAGACTTAACAGTAAAATCCCAGCAAATCTGCTGTTTGCAACATTAATTTCATATATATGAATCTATATTTTTAAAACAATAATAATCTTTAATGTCACAAGTAGGCTTACATTAACACTGCAATGGTTACTGTGAAAAGCCCCTAGTCGCCAATTTCCGGCGCCTGTTCGGGTACACTGGGGGAGAATTCAGAATGTCCAAATTCCCTAACCCGCACATCTTTCAGGACATGTGGGAGGAAACCGGAGCACCCGGAGGAAACCCACCCAGAAACGGGGAGAACATGCAGACTCCGCACAGACAGTGACCCAAGCTGGGAATCGCACCCGGGGCCCTGGCGCTGTGAAGCAACAATGCTAACCACTGTGCTACCCTGCCGCATAAAATCATTCAACAGATGCTAACTGGCATATTTATCTTTGTGCTACCCATAGTGCTATCCACTGTGCTACTGTGCCGCCCACTGGTACTGAAGTAAGATACTGCAGGCATTGGGAATGTAATGACCCCAACAAGACCCATGGGGCGACCCGATTGATCGCCCCGTGCGGTTCATGGAACACGAGCTCCCCCACTGTGGAGTTGACGTTTAACAGGGGGGCTCATTAAAATGGACCAATAAAAGCCGGCCAGGATGGCGACCGGCACCTGTGGATGGTCCCAGCAAGGACTAGGTGTACTCCCCTCTGCTTTCCAGCCTCATATTTACTTGGTGCGTGATTCAGCAGACTCCAAGGTCCACTGAATGACGCATTTGGAGGGGTATTTCCTGACCCCTGCTGTTTTGGCCTTGGCGAGACCACTCCTTTAGTCATTTCCTGCAATGGTGAGCTCAGCTTGTCGATGCAGGAAAATTACTCACGGATCGGGGGGTCATTTTTAAAGGCGGCCCCGATCTATCAATGCCCCGCCCCCCCCAATCCCCTCAGCGCCCCACCGTGGCCTCAGGACCCTCCTATTTCACCCAACGTTCCAACACCAACTCGGGCACGTGAGAGGACTGAATCACGCCCCAGGTAAATAAATCTTTCTGTTTAAGTCCTTCTCGGGACTCCTGTGATTGTAAAAGCTATTTCTCTTCGAAAGTGAATAGAAGCCTTCTAGATCAAAGGGGGTCTAAAGCTTTGTGATGTATTTTGGCTTTCTATTAAGTAACAGCTGCTGCTTTCTATACATCTATCTGAGGCAGTAGCTGTAAGGGACAGGTAAGTGAAAAAGCAGTGATTTTTCATTGTTTCTGCCTGGACTACTCTTTAGTTCCCAGGCAGGATTGACTGATGGGGGAGCGGTCTATGATATGGGGGTTGTTTCATGGGGGACTCTCTGATAGGTGGACTCTCTAATAGGGGGGTCTCTAATGGGGATTCTCTACTGGGAGGTCTCTCATATGGGAGGTCTGTGATGGGGATTTCTGATATTGGGGGTCTCTGATCTGGGGGTCTGATGGGGAGGGTCTGATGGGGGTCTCTGATGGGGGTCTCTCATGGGGGGTTCTGATGAAGGTCACCGATGGTGGTCTCTGATGGGGGTCTGATGGGTAGGGTTGGGTCACCCGTATGCGTGCGTACTTTGGAGGGGGGTGACCCAACAATTCCTGTGGGGGGGCGGGGTGATACTCCTACTTGTCAGTGGAGGGCAGGGGCAGGATTTGTGTTGTGGGGGGCGGGGGAGGGAGGCCAACCACCGGACTTTGGTATCGGTCCTCCTGCTCACAATCGCGGCCCGATAGCAGGATTTGGAATGGAATCCCTCGAGCTCCTGCCATGGCAAGGGAGAGGGAATCACTCCCAGGCGCCACTCATAGCATCAGCGGAATACAGGAGCGATTCATTTCCGGCAGGAGAACATAGTCTTCAAACAAAGAATCCCGCCCAACATTTTTATTCAAATATGACTGTCTTTTCGAACTTTCTTTTCTGCACTGCTTAAATGAAGCTCAAGGGAAGCTTGACGAAGAGCATCCCATCTTTTGATTGTATGTGTTACAGCCTCTGGACTCCACACTGGGTTCACAAATATTAGGTCATAATCTTTGCCCCCATTTTGTTTCCTTCTTCTATGCTGGTTTTGTCTTATCTTCTGTTAGTCGCTTTATCTCTATTTTCAACTGTTCTTGATGCTGCTATTCACACCTCCTCCAGACAAATCTGTTGCTTTCCTTGTCCCATTCCCCTTGACCTTGCTGCATGAACCCTTTTCTCATTTATTCTCTCCTGCCTTCCACGTTGCCAAATGCCTTTTCTTTTACTGACATCCCTCCCCCTTTTTCCTCGCTTAAAACATGGCTCGTAACTTTGGTTGAATCGTCCGGTGTATGGAGATCGTATGCTGCATAAAGGCGTCGGGAATATCAGGAAGGCCAGATGCAGAGACATGCGTGCTCAAAGCACGGTAAACTCAAATCTTTCTTCGTTCCTGTGTTGTTCAAATCCTTTGCTGAATGTGAAATCACGGGACAGCGCTAACGTAGCCTGATTTCCCCAATGTCAAATACATTTTTATGCTTGTTTATTTGCACTTTTATTCTCCCTCCCCACCCCACCCCTCCCATCCAGAATCATTGAACAGAGGCAGGAGACATCAGAGAGCATTTTGTTGGTGGGTTGATCCTCTATTGTTTAAAGATGTTTAAAATGCACAGAAAGTGAAAGAAACATACATTTATTTAAACTTTGGTTTGTCATGAGGCTGTTAATTCTTGTAAAAAGTGCTTTGCTGTATAAAGTGAGTTTGAAGTCACAGAAAGTGAGGCATTTTTTAAAAATATTTTTATTGAAGCATTTGCAAAATTTTTATAACAATAGCAAACAAAACAATAATAACATAAACATCAACATGGTAAACTGGACATTTCCCACCCAACCCCTTCTGTACATCCCTTAACCATATTGCACCTACCCGCGTCCCCTCCCCCCCCCCTTCAGAATGCTGCTGCTGCTGACATTTTAATTTTCCCCGAGGAAGTCGACAAACGGCTGCCACCTCCGGGAGAACCCCAGCATTGACCCCCTCAAGGCAAATTTTATTTTCTCCAGCTTGAGAAACCCAGCCTTGTCACTGACCCAAGTCTCGACACTCTATTCGAGTCCCTCTACATCAACAGGATCCGTCTCCGGGCTACCAGAGAGGTAAAGGCCAGAACGTCGGCGTCTTTCACTCTCTGAACTCCCGGGTCTTCTGACACTCCAAAGATCGCTATCTCTGGACTGGGTACCACCCGCGTACCTAGCACCTTGGACATTGCCTTGGCAAACCCCTGCCAGAATCCTCCAAGCTTCGGGCATGCCCAAAACATATGGACATGGTTTGCTGGGCTTCCCGCACACCTCGCACATCTATCTCCTACCCCGAAAAATTTGCTCATCCTCGCCGCCGTCATGTGTGCCCAGTGTACCACCTTAAACTGTATTAGACTGAGCCTGGCACATGTTGAGGAGGAATTAACCCTGCTTAGGGCATCCGCCCACAGACCCGCCTCTAACTCCCCACCTAGCTCCTCCTCCCACTTGCCCTGCAGTTCCTCCACTGGGATCTCCTCTGCCTCCAACAACTCCTGATAGATATCCAACACTTTCCCCTCCCCCACCCAGGTACCGGACACTACTCTGTCCTGTATCCCGTGGCGGGATCAGCGGGAAAGCCAACACCCGTTTCCTCAGAAAGTCCCGGACATGTAAATATCTGAAACCATTCCCCGGCGGCAGCTTAAACTTGTCCTCCAGCGCCGTCAAACTGGGAAAGCTCCCGTCTATGAATAGATCTCCCATCCGTCTAATTCCTGCTCTCAGCCAACTTCGGAACCTGCCATCTATCCTGCCCGGCATGAACCTGTGGTTATTGCAAATCAGGGTCCAGAAACTTCTTATACCTCCTCATTGCCCCCAGATCCTCAATGCCACCACCACCACAGGGCTAGTGGAGTAACAGGCCGGCGTGAATGGCAGAGGTGCCGTTACCAGTGCTCCCAAACTGGTGCCTTTGCATGACGCCGCCTCCATCCGCTCCCATGCCGACCTCTCCCCCATTACCCACTTTCTAATCATCGCTATATTCGCTGCCCAGTAGTAGTTGCAGAAGTTGGGCAGAGCAAGCCCACCCTCCCCCGACTGCGCTCCAACAACATTTTCTTCACCCGCGGGGTTTTATTTGCACATACAAAGCCCAAAATAATCTTGTTTACCCGCTTGAAAAAGGCCTTAGGGATGAAGATGGGGAGGCACTGGAAGACAAACAACAATCTGGGGAGCACAGTCATTTTCACGGTCTGCACCCTCCCCGCCAGCGATAGAGGGAGCATATCCCATCCTTTAAAGTCCCCCTCCATTTGCTCCACCAGCCGGGTTAGGTTGAGCCTGTGTAATGCCTCCCATTTCCGAGCCACCTGTCTCCTCTCCTGCCCCCTTGCCTGGCTCACGAACAATTCACTTTTTCCATGTTCAATTTGTACCCCGAGAACCTGCTGAATTCCCCCAAGATCTATATAACCTCCTCCATCCTCTCCACCAGGTCCAAGATGTATAAGAGCAGATCGTCCATGTACAGCAAACTCCGGTGCTCCACCCCACCCCGAACCAGCCCCTGCCACTTCCTTGATGCTCTGAGCGCCATGGCCAATGGCTCCATAGCCAAAGCAAACAGCAACGGGGAGAGGCGGCATCCCTGCCTCATCCCTCGGTGTATCTTAAAGTACCCCAACCTCAGCCAGTTCGTGCACACACTCGCTACCAGCACCTGGTAGAGCAGTCGATGAAGCCCTCACCAAATCCAAACCTTCCCAGCATCTCCCAAAGATACTCCCACTCCACCCGATCAAAAGCCTTCTCCGTGTCCAGCGCAACCACTTCTCCACCTCCTCTCCTTCTGAGGGCATCATAATTACAATCAAAAGCCTCCGATCGTTAGCACTGAGCTGTCTACCCTTAACGAATCCGGTTTGGTCCTCCAGTATCACCCCCGGGACACAGTCTTCTATCCTAGTGGCCAAAATCTTAGCCAGCAGCTTGGCATCTACATTCAAAAGCGAGATCGGCCTATATGACTCACATTGCTCCGGGTCTTTTTCTTGTTCAAAGATGAGCGAAATCGAGGACTGCGACATCGTTGAGGGGAGGATCCCTCTCTCTTTAGCCTCATTAAAGGTCCTCATCAGCAGCGGGACCAACACCTCTGAGAACTTCTTATAAAATTCTACCGGGTAACCGTCCGGCCCCGGAGCCTTACCTGACTGCATGCCCTCCAGTCCTTTAACAATTTCCTCTGCTTCAATCGGGGCCCCCAGCCCCTCGACCAAGTCCTCCTCCACCCTCGGAAACCTCAACTGATCCAGGAACTGCCTCATCCCTTCTACAGCAGACGGGGGTTCTGACTCATATAGTTTGCTATAAAATTCTTTAAAAACGTTGATCACCCCCCCCCCCCCCCCCCCCCCCCCCCCCCCCCCGGTCCAAGACCATGTTGCCTTCCCTATTCCTTACTCCCCCAATCTCCCTGGCCGCTTCTCTCTTCCTAAACTGGTGCGCCAACGTCCTGCTCACCTTTTCCCCATATTTGTAGACCGTCCCCCTTGCCCTCCTCAACTGCTCCACCGCCCTCCCCGTGGTCAACAATTCAAACTCAGCGTGTAGTTTCCGGCGCTCCCTCAGGAGCCCCGCGTCCGGGGCCTCCGCATATCTCCTATCCACGGGAAGTATCTCCTCCACTAATCTCTCCCTCTCTGCTCGTTCCACCTTTTCTCTGTGGGACCGAATCAAAATTAGTTCCCCTCTTACAACTGCCTTCAGAGCCTCCCAAACCACCGCTGCTGATACCTCACCCGTATCGTTTGTATCCATGTAATTCTGAATGGACTTATTTACCCGTCCGCAGACCGCTTAGTCCGCTAACAACCCTACATCCAGTCTCCAGAGCGGGCGCTGCCCTCTCTCCTCACTCAACCGCAAATCCACGCAATGCAGGACATGTTCAGAGACTGCAATCGCCGAATATTCCATCCCCGCCACCTTCGGAAATAGCGCCCTGCTTAGAGCAAAAAAATCAATGCGAGAGTAAACTTTATGGACATTTGAAAAAAAACAAAAACTCCTTCGCCCTCGGCTGTTTGAATCTCCAGGGGTCTACACCCCTCCCCCATCTGCTCCATGAAACCCCTCAACTCCTTCGCCGACAGGCCTCCTTCCAGTCCCCTGGATTTTGACCGCTCCAGATCGGGATCAATGACCGTGTTAAAGTCCCCCCCCCCATTATCAAGCCATGAGACTCTACGTCCAGGATCTTGCCTAACACCTGTCCCATAAATCCCACATCGTCCCAGTTCGGAGCGTATACCACCCGTATACTCTCCAGCTTCCCACTCACAATAATATATCTACCCCTCCTTATCTGCCACAATTCTTCTAGCCTCAAACGCCACCCGCTTGCTGATCAATATCGCTACCCCCCTGGTCTTTGAGTCCAGCCCAGAGTGAAACACCTGACCAACCCACCCCTTTCTCATCCTCGTCTCATCAACAATCTTTAGATGTGTCTCCTGAAGCATTGCTACGTCTGCCCTCAGCCCCTCTAAATGCGCGAAAAGGCAAGCCCTTTTGACCGGCCCATTCAAACTCCTCACATTCCACATAATCAGCCTGGACAGAGGACTGCGACCACCACTCCCCCCTGCCGACTAGCCATAACCTTTTTTTGGTCAGCCCAGAGCCCATGCCCCCTGCTTCCCCGAGCTCCCCCACAAGCAGCAACCACCCCCGACCTCCATTTTGTTCCCCGATAATAGTTCCTCCCCTATCAGCAAAGCAGCCTCTCTCCTTCCCCCTTCCCCCCCCCACACCAGCCCCCGAAACCTAATCCCCCCAGTCAAGCACCATCTTAGCACATGTGCACCTCCCACCACGCTTCCGAAAGTCAGCTGACCCATGCTGACCCCAACATCCCCCGCCCTTGCTGCCAAATAGTCTGGCTCCCTATTGTTCGAACCCGTCTCCCGACATGCATAAACCATTTAAAAACATCGCAGTCCCCAGTAAGTAAACTACCTCAAGGAAAATAAATTAACACAAACCAATGCAGAAACAATCGCTTGAAACCAGACCCAACCTCCCACAGAACCGGGGCCCCCCTCCGCATCCAATCTCTGCAAAAACAAAGCACCCTCAAACCACCACCCCAGCCCAATACTTAACCCAGAACCCCATACGGTCTTATTTGAACCGATACAGTAATTACAAAAATTACAAACCGTCGCCACACAACTCCTTCAAACGTAAGTGTCCTTTAAGACGCTTCCAACTTCTTTTCCTTGATAAAAGACCATCCATCGTCCGGTGCCTCAAAGTAAAAGTGCCGGTCTTTGTGCGTAACCCACAACTGCGCTGGATACAGCATCCTGAATTTCACCCCCTTCTTGAAGAGGATCGCCTTCACCCAGTTAAACTTAGCACGTCTCTTGGCCAGCTCCGCTCCCAGGTCCTGGTAGATACGCACCTCGCTGTTCTCCCATCTGCTGCTCCGCTTCTTCTTGGCCCACCACAAGACAAGTGCTTTGTCCGAAAAACGGTGGAAACGCACCACCATGGCCCTCGGCGGGTCGTTCGCCTTAGGCTTCCTTGCGAGGGTTCGATGCGCTCCATCCACTTCCAGAGGCTGAGAAAACACCCCGGGCCCCATCAGCGTCTCCAGCATACTCATCACATATGCTCCCGCATTCGACCCCTCAATTCCTTCGGGGAGGCCAATGATCCTTAAGTTCTGCCTCCTGGACCTGTTCTCCAGGTCCTCCAACTTCTGCATTCTCTTGTGGCGCTCATCCAACACCTCCACGTTATGTTCCAGCACGGTTAGATGGTCCTACTGGCTGGACAACTTCAGCTCAATTTCTTATTTGGCTTTCCCTTGGGCCGCCTGGTTCAAAACCACTTGATCGATTGCAGCCTTGATCGGGTCCAGCGTTTCCTTTTTCAGCTCAGTGAAACAGTCCTTAAAGAACTTCATCTGCTGCTCCTTAGGCCACTGAGCCACCGCTCCCTGGTCCTGACCCTCCGCCATGCTGCGCTGCGATACCAGTTCTGACTACTTCACTCTATCAGGGCTGAGTCTTTTCACACGGCCATTTCTAGTCCAATTAGCCATACATTGGAGAGGGAATCCTTCTTAATATTGTCCACTCCACCGATCTATCCCATAAAGTCCGAGAAAAGTCGGGAAAAAAGGTCCGAAAGTCCGTTTCAGGCGGGAGCTAACGAATGTGCGACCTACTCCTCCATAGTCGCCACCGGAAGTCCCAGAAAGACATTTTTAAACCTCGGTTTGTCGTTAGGATGTTAATTCCATTAAAGGAACTAAAATGGATAGAGTGGGTTTAAACTGTATGTAATCTTTGGTGATCACTCGTTAACAAGTATGATTGTCCACCTAGGAAACTCTGTAACTGGTCATGGGTTCTGTGAGTCCTTGCATGGCTGATGAGCCGATCCGAGAGCTGCATCTTTGCCCCTACGTGTTTCTAGGAGGCAGGATCAGTCCAGGATCGGCGGGATCGCTGGTATTCCTTTCTCAGGATCTTTTTCCCTGCCTCCTCTTTGTAATAATCTTTATAATTATTATTATAATTGTCATAAGTAGGCTTACATTAACACTGCAATGAGGTGAAGCAAGTAACAACACCAACACCAGGTCCATTCGCGTATTACCCTCTCTGTAATGGACATAATTAATGTAAGGGTTTCTCCGGCACCCAAATGTACCTCCCCAGATCCCTCCCCCGCCACAAACAGGTGCCTACTTATGTGTTAAAAATAATATTGCCAACTATACAGAGTTGCTGTTGTTAGCTAGTGCATAATACCCTGCCAGTTTTTTTTGTGTGTTTTCTTCTCTTCTACATATATGTATATTTTATTCTGTGTACATAACTGTAAATATACTTTGTTCAAAAACACAATAAAAAACATTAATTAAAAAAAACTGCAATGAAGTTACTGTGAAAAGCCCCTCGTCGCCACATTCCAGCACCTGTTCGGGTACACGGAGGGAGAATTCCGAATGTCCAAATTACCTAATGGCATATCTTTCGGGACTCTGTGAGGAAACCTGAGCATTCGGAGGAAACCCACGCAGACACGCAGAGAATGTGTAGACTACACACATCCAGTGACCCAAGCCGGGAATCGAATTTGAGACCCTAGCGCTGTGAAGCAACAGTACTAACCACTGTGCTACCTGATGTGCCATCAATTGTACGAGAGACGAGTTGCTTTACAAAAGTTAGGCTTTAATAAACTAGAACTTAGCCCTGCGGTCGTCTACAATAAAATGGACGACCGCCGGACGTTTGACTATTTATACCTCAGCAAGGAGGCGCGGTTAACTCAGCCTCTCGACCAATCGGTCGAGAGGCACATGACCGACCAGGGCCAATGGTAAGCCGGTGTTCTGCCCCAATGGCAGACAGGTATGCAAATCATATCACCACACTACCGTGCCGCCATCTTGAAGTCGGGTGTCCTCGAAGAATTGTACCCTTCAATCGGGAGGTTCCTCCAATTACATCTCCATTGAGCAAGAATCTCCCAGGCCTTGATGTCTCTCTTGCACTTCTTGAGGTAAGCCTTCAGGGTGTCTTTGAAGCGCTTCCTTTGTCGTCCTCTTGTTCGGTAGCCTTCCTTAAGCTGGGTGAAGAAGATTTGGCACTCATAAATCTGACATCCTAAGCACATGGCCGGCCCAGCAGAGTTGGTTTTTGATGATCATGGCCTCGATGCTGGTGGTTTTGGTTCCTTCTAGGATGTTGATGCTAATACACCTGTCTTCCCAGCTGATGCTGAGCTAAAGTATATTTGGATTTGGAATGTATTTTAAGTTGTGTTGTTTAAGAATCTCTCTGATGTTATGTTAGCCCGTATGAGCCTCAGTGATTGCTTCAAATACATTAACAAAGTTTAACACCTTAGTTGGTGTCTGCATGCCGTAAGCTAATGTGAACTATTTCTCTGGCATCTCAGAATCCAGCGAAGATTCAAAATCTTGAATCAGGTGACATGTCTTCCTGGTGAGGAAGAGAATCAATTCCCCACCCCTGAGAGTGTGCAAAGGATCCCTCCAAATGATGTCAGAGGAGGTGTGCGAGGAGACTGCACTTCAACAAGGAAGCCTTTGTGAAAGGTTAAAGAAAGACATGAAGCTGAACTCTCACTGCCGCACCACCTTAACAGTGAAGATGAAACTCACAACAGCTGTAGTGTGTTGTGCATTACACAACTTTACCTTCAGCATGGACTGAGCTTCACCCAGAAGATGAGTTGCAACCAGAAGAGGAGGAGCTGGAGGAAGGCGATGTGGAGCCTAATGCAGATGTACCTCTTGGTGCAGGTGTGCAAACCCAGGCTCCAGGTGACACAAGAGTCATTTGAGTACACCTAACAGATATTGCTTTTGGACATTGAACCCTCCCTCTTTCCCCCTCTCCTACCCCCTCTCCACCCCATCCCTCCCTCACCCCATCCCTTTGCCTCCCTCCCACATCCCCTCCCCTCCCTCCCACACCCCCTCCCCTCCCTCCCACACCCCTCCCCTTGTCTCCCTCTCCTCACTCCCCTCCTTTCCCCTTCCTCCCCTATTTACAGAAAGACAACAGAAACGGTATGTTCAAGTAAAAAAATATATTGAAGCTTGGAAAAGTTGAGGTAGTTATTAAATGAAATATCATACAGCAGTTGCCCGTGTTAAACATTAAGTTAAAGGATAATACAGTATCAAAGTTTTGTATTTATAACATTATTTTTGTTCATGGATGTTTTCCATAGTTTCCAATTGTCTCAGCTATCCCTACCATTGGATTAACACCTTGCTCCATCAGAACCAGGTTGTAGCTGGTGTGGAATGGCCACCCATGTTACAAGAAACTAGGCATAGGCATTTTCCCCTCAAAATATATTTTAGGCCTGGACCATCAGGGATTCTCCATCTGTTCACATCAGCGGGATTCTTCAAACCTGTTGAAGGTAAATGGGTGATTTGGTTAAACACCAAATTCTCCCTCCTGGCTGGCAGCGGTAGAGGGACGAACTTGCAATTGAGAACCCTGGGCCAGGACTCGCATGGACAACTGCAGCAGCGATAGACCAGAATATTGCATTGCTGTGATAGACCGGGGACTTTGGCATAATAACATTGATATGACTGCCCAGAGTGAGACATAGTGGGCAGCTCAGGGAACAATATGGTGGATGCACCTTTTTCTCAAATTGTATACCAGTAGAATTACCACTCCAGGGGTTGGTTTTCCATTAAAATAAATAAACTCATTGACCCTTCTCAGCGAGCCCCCTCGTGGAGCAAATCAACATCTTATAAGCTTTTGGCTTACCCTAGCCCAGAAATCATACACAACAGTTGTCAGCACGCACGCCCAAACCCTAAATACAATGGATGACGTCAAAAATAAATTCTACTCCAGTCTTGATCACTTGTCCTGTGACCCAAAGGGAAATTTCCACACTTACTCTGTTGGGCATGGCATTGTCCTAGTCACTTCCTTTTCCTCCAAGATAACCTTTGGAAAAACTGGAATATCACAAAGGTTAACAACTTCCTTTTCTTCATCTGGTGCCACCTCACAAGGCCCCAAAAGATCTGCAACTCACTCTGAATAAACGATGAGGAACAACACTCGGAATTCTCAGCGAGTGTTCTCAGCTCTCACAATGTCCTTTGATGCTTCACCCGTTACTGTGTCCCTATAGGGTCAATCCATCAGTTCCCAGTTTCCATTTCTATCATGAATCTAAATTTAAATCAACTGAATGACTAAGCACTCATTGTGTTGGCCAGAGGGTCCACATGGAGCTGAACAACTATCAAATCAATGCCTTTGCACCATGCAGTTAAAAATGTGGACCAGAGAGACAACATTTATATTAAGTTGGAACCTTTCAACAGCCCGAGCTGTGGGTCATTAATTTTCGATGGTGATTGTACTCTCAGTGACTCTCCATTCAGCTCCGATGTGTTGCAGTCACATTTTGTGATATATGATCCAAATGATTGATGGTTTTATGCGAACCTTGTGGAAAATTTCCTAATGACCATCTCACTGAAATTTCATCCAAAACCCATATATTTCTGTCGACATTACTTCTGCTCTCTGTCATACAAGACAATAAATAAACCGGGATAAGTTTTCAGGCTTTTGCCACATATGGAAAACACAGAATATGCTTTGACATTTGAACAGATAATTCATTTGGTCTGAGATTTCAATACAATAGTGTCATTATTACTGTTAATACAATTCAACACTTACCTCAGAAGAGTTTTCCAGGCCATTATTTTGCTCGGCCACTCAGTTTCCCTTTTCTTTCCCTTAAGGATAATAAAATGCACCATTATCCTCTGGACAGATATAGTCACATTTCCAATAGGCTGAGAAATCCATTTTCGCTCCTTGGAGTTCCTCCTACTGCCAATGTTAGATTAAACGCCACCATCTAGAACACAAAAGAGCGAAACAAAAACAAGCCTTGGGAAACAACTGAACATAAGCCAATTGTGTGTGAGCTCTTTATATTATATATTGTTCAGTAAATATGCACTTGCCTGAAAGACTTGCAAACACAGAGGGCTGAATTTAGTGCTTGTGGCGCAGCTCTAGGCAATGGCCCAGAAGCGGGTGCTGTCTCTGCGCCAGCTGACTGCGATCACACACCGGGCAGAGAATTAACGGTATGGAGGTGGAGAGCCCATCACTGCTCGAGCAAGGGCCTCTAAATCATAGATACTGTTGTTGGTTCCACACATATTGCCTGCTGCTTTGTTGGATGTGAACTATGTCTTTGCTCCCTTAATACGTTGCTGGTATAGGGGCAGGTCATATTTGGTCAGCTCCTGAGCTGTGTCACTGTGTCTGGTGAACCTGTGCACTGGATACTGGGGTGCGATAGGGAGAAAGTCATATCTAATCTACATTAAGGTGAGTCTTTACTGATCTGACTCTGAAAGGGTACCATGGTTACAGGAACTGGTTATGTATGAGATTGTCCCAAGCCTCCATTGCACATTTCAATTCCCTTTGGCTCTTGGGTAAGGAATTCATCAACCTGTGCTACCTACTCAGCACCTACTCCACATTCTCCTCATTGGATAATGAATGATGATCAATGATGTCCTCATTATGAATCACCTCCTCCCATTGTGGTGTCAAATTGTGGGGAGCACAGCTGACCACCACAATACTTGAAACCCTTGCTGGACATAGTAAAGGCCTTCAACTGATTGATTGAGGCACCAGAATCTGAGGCCCAATAATCAACGATCACGCAGGTGGACCCATGCCAGATGCTGTACTACACCCCTGTTGCAATGCGAGTTATCCACATAGGCGGGAGCAGCCATGTCTCCAATGGGTAGCCCATATCCTCCGTGAAGGTCTGATGAGTGTTGGAAAAACCATGACTGTTGAAATATGTAGGCATCATGGCTACTTCTGGGGAACCAAGCACATAGCTGCAAGATGCACTTTCGGCAGTCACAGACCAGCTACACACAGATGGAATGGAAGCCCTTCCTGGTAATGAGAGCCATTGGGTGACTTGGGGAAGCTCTTGCAGCCACATGCACATGCTCAATAATACTTTGAGCCTGGGAAAATCCAACACTGGCCCCAAAGCCAAGGTACCTCACTCCCTGAATGTCAGGGTTGGTTTTATCAAGGAAATTGTCCTCAACCCTCTTGAGCAAGGTGTTAGTCACATCCTAGATGCAGCAATGAGCTGCTACCTGGGAAATCCCACTCATGTCCCCTTGCAATAATTTGGATGTGGAGAAGCTCTGCTCCACGGTGATCTTCAAAGCCATGGAATTGAAAGTCCACCAAAGCTCATCGATCGCAGTTCACCTGACAGCAAGGCTCTCAGGAGAGCTGTGGTCTTTGCTGCCTCTATCACTAAACATGTGCAGATCGTTTAGGTATGCCTGGAGCACTCCAACCAATGGTCGTAAAATTCTTGGCATGATGTGGCTCTCTGGCATGCCCAGTCAGAGACTGGCTCTCTCGCTGTTCCTGCTGTTGTTGATGTAGCGCTGTTGGCACCTGGTCCTCCCTGCCTCATTCCCTCCTCCCCAGATGCTGAACTCTGGGTCTACCAGTTCCATGGCAGTTGGGCTCTCCCCTTCTCATGCGCAATCCTTGGAGTCATTCACCCCAGAACCATTCCCTTGCCACTGAGTTATGGTAGCCGAATTTATAGGTATAACTAAACACATAGCCCAGGAGGCAGGCATGCCAAAATTCACACTCCAGTAAAAGCACATGTCAGAGCTACAGGCGGAGAGTTCAATAGTCCTCACTACGCCTGTTGCCCATACGGTCCATCAATCATGGCACAAAGCCCACAGCCTCTAGAACGTAATATTTTATACGCTGTTCATAAACTATTGCTCTTTTGCACGCACCCTCTCATTCTGCCATACCTGCACTCCAGTTTTCTTGAAGGTGGAGGTAGCAGCTTTAATATTGATGCATACATGTTTGTTCAGAGGCTATTTGATAGAACTTCCTTAAATGCTTCAACTCTTCCTCATCTTTACCATCAAGCTCAGTCCAGTGTTGGGTCCTGGAAGCTCACCGGTCCCAAACCAGCAATGCAACAGTAGAAATCTATGTGCTGCGCCTGTGCAACACTCACCTATGGGAATTCCCAGTCAACTGATTATAATATTGGAATGTGGGCCAGGAGCAATATTCCGCTTGCTGATTGGGAAATTACAGAAGAGAAAAGGGAGATTAGGGGGTGGGGGGAGGCGGATACGAGTTGATGCAGTGAGTTTGAAATTTCAACAGGTCACAGGATGAGCAGGATGAAGAATCAGTAAATTTGGTCCACAAGAGACACTCTCTGCTGCACAGTGGCGTAATGGCTACAGCACAGGGCAAGCTACCCAGACAAGGCGGTGTCCTGCTGCCATGTTGACATGTATGGTAAAGAGTAAAGGGTTGTGAAGCAGTTTCAGTGCTTTGGCGGAGACAGCAGACAAGGTGCAGCAAAGTGTGAGAAAAAGAATTGAGAAGTGTATACTTTGCCCACTATTTCAATACAGGTTACGGGTGATCCACCCCCCCCCCCCCCCCCCCCCCCCCCCCCACCCCCCCGGCCCACAATCTGGGCGGTGCGTATTAATTTATACATTGTACCATCAACTGCCAAACCCAGTAAACCTCCTTACTTTCTCTTCCCTCGCTATCATTATAACCACATACATGGAGGCTCTGCCTGATGATGCTTTGTTGTAAAAGGCAACAACGTCTCCACAATATTTATCTGCAAAAAGTGGACATGGCCTTTAAATAAGCTTTAAGCATATTTTTAAACAGATGCTCCAGCACTAGAGATAATTGGAGATGGGTGAGATGATGTTCATGTGGAGCATAAACATACATTTTCCGAAGGACTTATTTCTGTCCATGCTGAGTGATTCTATATAATCGAATACCTTGCCCCTGAATCAAGAACTCCCTGTGATTGGTAAATTCCAGCCAAGAGCTTGCATTGTAAAAACAAATCAGGCAGGAAAAGAGAAATGACCATAGATCGGCCATGCCCACCTCAGGCGGATGCAAAGCACTTGACCAATTGGCAAGGAAAGATACACCCAGCACCACAACTGTATATATTGTTTGCTGTTAATTGTAAATGTTTTCTGCAGTATTACAGAGAAACACAAATAATCTGCATTCATATGGAATTCATTACATCTTCAGCATGTTCCAAAGTGCTTCACTGCTTTTTAAGTGCGTGACTGGTTCTGTAGGCAAATATGGACAAAGCAAGATTTCACAGCATCAAAAATGAATGATGAGATCATCTATTTTTGACAGTGTTGGTCAAATATTAACCAGGACACAGGGAAAAATCCTTACTCTTCTTTGAGTATTGCGATAGAACCTTCTGCATCAATCTGATCAGGCAGGAGGGGCTTGGTTTGATGTCTGAACTGAGAGGCAGCGGGTAGGATGCTCCATCGGCCGACATTGGAAATCGGGAAATGTGATTTGGCGGAGAATTCGGTTTTGATGCCGGATTCGCAGCGGGCATTGATTTCACGCCAAATTGCAATTCTTTGTCGCCTCAAGAGCACCGTCAATGCATTCTAGAATTCTAGAATGCATGTACAGTAAATACTCTTGGCATATCATAAGCGGGGCTGACCCAGTATTCTCCGGGGCTTCTGCGATTCTCTGTCTCTGATGGGCCGAATTCCCAATTGTACTGTTCACTTGTGCTTTTAAAAATTGTGAAACTGAACTCAGGAGGATGGAGGCGGTCAAGTAAATAAGTAGGGTAGTAGACGGGAAGGGGAACAGAGTGGAGGAGCCGCCAGGACTGAATAAGGTGTTTCGGGACTTTTATAGTAAGCTCTATACTTCAGAACCCCCCGGAGGAGTCGGAGGAGATGAAACGGTTCCTGGACGGACTAACCTTCCCAAAAGTAGGCAGGGGACTAGTGGGCGGGCTGGGAGCCCCGATTAGAGCGGAGGAGATACTGGGGGGCCTAAAGGCCATGCAATCGGGTAAAACCCCGGGACCGGATGGATAGCCAGTAGAGTTTTACAAAAAGTTCTCGGAGATAATGGGGCCGGTGCTGACCAGGGTTTTTAATGAGGTGAGGGACAGAGGGACCCGACCTCCGACGATGTTGCAAGCCACCATCTCGCTGATATTAAAGCGGGGCAAGGACCCGGAAGCCGGCGGGTCACACAGGCCAATCTCCCTGATTAATGTGGACACCAAGCTCCTGGCCAAGGTCCTGGCGATTAGAATTGAGGACTGCGTACCGGAGGTGATTGGGGACGATCAGACAGGGTTTGTTAAAGGCAGACTTCTGACAGCCAACTTGAGAAGATTGCTTAATGTGATTATGATGCCCCCGATGGGCAAGGACGTGAAGGTAGTGGTGGCAATGGACGCTGAGAAGGCCTTTGACCGGGTGGAGTGGGACTATTTGTGGGAGGTACTCGGACGGTTCGGGTTTGGGGAGGGACTGGTTAATTGGGTCAGACTACTGTACCAGGCCCCAAAAGCTAGCACAAGAATGAACAGGACAACGTCAGATTATTTCAGACTACATCGTGGGACCAGACAGGGATGCCCACTCTCCCCGTTGCTGTTCGCGTTGGCGATTGCCCTGAGAGCTGCAAAGGGGTGGAACAGAATGACTAGGGGGGGATGAAGCACAAGGTCTCTCTCTATGCGGACGACCTGCCCCTGTACATGTCAGACCCACTGGCCGGGATGGACAATATACTGGAAACATTGAGAAAGTTTGGCGGGTGCTCAGGGTACAAATTAAATATGACCAAGAGTGAGATATTTGTAGTGCAGGCAAGGGGCCAGGAGAATAGGCTGAAGGAGCTGCCATTTAGGTTGGTTGGGGAAAGTTTCCGATACTTGGTGATACGGGGTGGCACGAGACTGGGGCAGGTTACATAATTTAAATTTGACTCGAGTGGTGGAACAAATGAAGAGGGAGTTTCGGAGCTGGGATGCACTCCCGCTATCACTTGCGGGGAGGGTGCAGACAATCCTCCCAAGATTCCTGTTCATTTTTCAGTGCCTCCCGATCTGTATCCCACGGTCCTTCTTCAAAAGGACCAGCAAAATTAATATGTCTGGGTGGGAAAATCCCCGCGGGTGAAGAAGGCGATGCTTGAAAGGAACCACAGCGAGGGGGGACTGGCGTTGCCGAATCTGATCAACTATTACTGGGCAGCTAACATAGCCATGATAAGGAAGTGAATGGTGGGTACGGGGTCTATTTGGGAATGGGTAGAGGCGGCTTCATGCAGGAGCACCAGCCTGGCAGCCCTGGTCACGGCTCCCCTACTGCTTCCGCCGGCCAGGTACTCCTGGGTGGGGGCGGCCCTGCAGATATGGGGCCAGTGGAGGAGGCATGTAGAGGAGGTGAGTGCGTCTGTCTGGGATCCAATATGTGATAATCATCGATTTGCCCCCGGGAACATGGATGGAGGGTTTTGAACATGGCGGCGGGTGGGGGTGAGGAGGGTGGGCGATATGTTCCTGGAGAGGAGCTTTGTGAGCTTGAGGGCTTTGGAGGAGAAATTTGGGCTGGTAAGGGGAAATGACTTCAGGTACTTACAAGTGCGGGACTTTATATGCAGACAGGTCCCATCCTTCCCACGCCTCCCGCCAACTGGGATCCAGGACAGAATAGTCTCTAGAGAAGAAGGAGGAGAGGGTAGAGTCTCGGATATTTACAAAGTGCTCATTAAGGGGAAAGAGTCCCAGACGGACGAACTGAAACTCAAATGGGAGGAGGAACTCAGCTGGGAGATGGAGGACGAGGTATGGGCGGAAGCCCTGAGTAGGGTAAACTCAAACGCAACATGTGCCAGGCTCAGCCTGATTCAGTTTAAGGCCGTTCACCGGGCCCACATGACGGTGGCTCAGATGAGCAAATTCTTTGGGGTAGAGGACAAGTGCGCTAGATGCGCGGGAGGACCAGCGAACCACGTTCACATGTTTTGGGCATGCCCTAAGCTTAGGGGGTACTGGGAGGGATTTGCGGGTGTCATGTCCCGGGTACTGAAAACAAGGGTGGTGATGAGTCCAGAGGTGGCAATTTTCGGGGTTTCAGAAGACCCAGGAGTCCAGGAGGAGAAAGAGGCCGACGTTCTGGCCTTTGCTTCCCTGATAGCCCGGCGACGAATACTGCTGGCATGGAGGGACTCAAAATCCCTGAAGACCGAACTATGGCTTTCGGACATGTCAAGTTTTCTGGGTCTGGAAATAATTAATTTCGCCTTGAGGGGATCTGTATTGGGGTTCGCCCGAAGATGGCAACCATTCATCGACTTCTTTATGGGACAGGACCGGTTATGTGCACTATGGTTTGGTTGAAGTGTTGGTTTTCCGTTGATGTTTGCACATTTCTGTAATCTGTACCTGTTTACAATGCCAAAAAATATCTCAATAAAGTTGTTTGGTGAAAAAAAAATTGTGAAACTGGCATCGTGGCTGATGAGGGAGAGTGGGGACGCAAAGCATCCAACATCGCAATAGTTTGCTGACAGTTGTGCCGCTGGCTGAGGAGCTTCTGCCAGGGCTGAGAGGAGGAGTGGAGGGTGGCCTCGAGGTGGGCAGTGAGGTTGGGGTGGACAGGCATGGAACACCATTGCTGCAGCCTGCAAGGCAGCCATGCAGCTGCGCATACCGCTGACTGTCCACTGTGAACTTAGTGCCATGGGTCATATGGGTGTCCCCCCAGGTCACATTCCCCCCCCCCCCCCTCCCTAGGTGCCACCTAGGTGGAATGAATGAGAAAATTTTGTTTAAGCTGGTTATACTTGAAGAGCTTGAATTGCATGTACATTTTTATTGTTGCGGAAGCTTTTTACCTTACACTCATCAGGACACTCATCAGGTCAAAGGTAAGAATACCAAATTTCTAACTATCACAACAATTTATACCACAGGCATGAATTGTTGTGATAATGTAAAAAAATCCATATTTGGGTTTGCTCTGAGAAGTGCTCGATGAAAAGCTTCAGTAACATGTCCATCTTTTCAACAATTCAAGTTCTGTACTACCAAGAGACTATTTATGTTTACATAATTTGAAAAAATATAAATAATTTAACATTTTCTGCAAATATTCCTGATGAAAGCAAGAAGCTCAATAATACGTACTAGATTAATCTTAAATTACAGCAAGGAAAAATAAGAAGTGACTGGTGAAAACGAGGGAAACAATCTTTATTCCTTCAAAGTGTCAATGTTCAACTTTTATGTTCAGTCTTTCATGAAATGCCAAGCATCGTTTGTTGAATAGCTTTTCCTTGAAATTTAAATAGTCAACGTTCAATAAATCAGAATTTGAGGGGATTTTTCAATGAAACACGGAATCTAATTAAGATGCTTTTAAATTTTATAGATTGAACTGTATTTGAACAGGGAGAAGTTATACAGCCTGTTACAATTTTGGCTTGATTGTAATATCTGTATCTGGCAGCAAAGGTTAATGGATAAACCTGTACTGTCCGCGGACAGAGATATAACACACCATTATGTGTGTCAGCCTTGGAACCTCTGGGTTGAAAGGTCATGGGTTCAAACTCCCTCCCAGGACTTGCGTATATAATCCTAGCTGACATTCCAGCATGTTACCAAGGAAGGGCTGTAGTGTTGTAGCTGCTGTTTGTGTGATGGGAAATTAAATAAGGCCCTTGTCTGACACATGACAGTGCTGCCTCACAGGTCCAGGGACCCAGGTTTGATTCTGACCTCAGGTAACGATGTGGAGTTTGCGTATTCTCCCCGTGTCTGCGTGAGTTTTCTACAGGTGTTCCGATTTTCTCCCACAGTCCAAAGATGTGCAGCTTAGGTGGATTGGCCATGCCCGTTGGTGTCCAGGGAGATCAGGTTAGGTTATGCGATTACGGGAATATGGGGAGTGGGCATAGGTAGAATACCCATTCGAAGGGTTAGTGCAGACTCGATGGGTTGAATGGCCTCCTTCTACACTGTAGGGATTCTATGATTCAGCTTCATGACTTTCTGGTTCTAGGACAACGATTAAGGTTCCTCAGTTGGAGCACATTTCTTTATCGCTTCTGGATGTTATGGTGCGATCTAAGGTTAGGTCGGGTTGTGGGGTTGGGGCGGGAGATTGGGCCTGAGTAGTGTGCTCTTTCAGAGGGTCAGTGCAGACCCGAAGGGCCGAATAGCCTCCTTCTGTGCAGCAGAGATTCAATGGGCTGTATTCTCTGCCCCACGACCCCCGGATCGCGATCCCCGATGGGACGGAGAATCCGGCATTGTGGGAAAATTGGGATCAATGCTGGATGCTGACCCGATCGTGATGCTCCGACCTCCTGCTGGCGGCAGGATCGAGGTCCATGATGTGTGCTGGTTGGGGGATGTAAATTAATACAAATGGGTCTTAATGGCTCATATGCATTAACTTAGTGGGCCTGGCATCCTTTGTTCCGATGATACTTTGGTCCCCGGGCTGGGAATCACGTGGGTACAGATTACTTCCGGTCTCTACTAGTATGGCCCCAGTGGGGTGAACCTCACAGTGGGCCAAAGGGTAACTCCTTGGAGTTGCTCCCAAGGTCCATCCCCAGGCCATCCCCCGCCACAATACACTACCTGTCCACTCCTCAACTACCAGAGCTCCCCCTCCACACCCTCCCACCCAGGGATCCCTGGAATAGGGAGAACCCCAGGGACCTCTGTAAAAGGGGGACCCCACAGGGACCGCTGTAATGGGGGACCATCCCCCCCACCCCTGGAGCTCCGCTGACAAAAGGGACACCCCCCACAGGGAAACCCAGACTAAAGGTACTCCCCAGGGAACCCCGAACCCACCCCCCCCCCCACAGACCACCCCAACAGGCCACCCCTACAGACCCCCACCGCCCCAAGAAAGGAGACCCCTGTCTGGAAGCTAGATAGCAGTCTACAGTTGCAACACTTACCTTGAAGCTCCGCATGTCCATTTCTGGAAGGACAGCAGCCGTGACCTGCCTCTAGACCCCACGGATCCATGAGCTGCAAGCCATTCATAACTTTCTAGTAGTGGTTGACAGCTTCCACACACCATCTGCAGCTTTAATTAATTAATCTCCCTTGATGTATCAGAGAGTTTAAGTGGTGAAATGCCAAGGTTTACGAATATTGACAACATCAAAGTGAGGTAAGTGCATTCACAATGTAAGCCGGGGAGCATTTGCATTTTCGCCAGCTCTGGCTATTCATCCTGTAATCCTTTTCTTTAATCCTTATGCACAACCCATTATTATTTGATCCTGGTATCTGTGATCTAGATGATGTTCCTCGAAGATCCTGGTTAAATTTCAGCAATGGGGAGCTGAGTTAAGTCAAGAAAATCCTTGGTTGATTGAGGTGATCGGAGACGGCTAGGGTGGGGCCCAGTTTGCAGTGACAGTTTTGCTGGTTAGCGGGCAACACTTAGGCAACGCAGTTGCCATTGAGATGATAGTTTTGATTGTGAGTGAAGTTGTGGATAATGGTCTCAGCACCCCGGCACAGATTATTGGTGTTCACATTGATAAATAGCGAGATACCCTAAAGAGAATGGATGAAGCAGAGAAGAGAATCCTGTCAGTTAATAGGGCAGTTTCCTCAGTGGGAGCTCACCTTCAGTCCTTGATAATCCTGCTGCATGGTATGTCAAACATTCTGGTTGATTCGGGGAGATGAAGCGGGAGAAGGAGTGTCCATGTGCCCGGTCTCCTGAGGGGAGCTGGGGCTGAATTCCCAGCCAAATGTGCGAACTGGCTGCCGTGCTTTCACAATCTCGATTTGAAGGTTGGGTGTTTCAAGTTCGATGGACCACACCATATCTGGGGGTCTTCCGAGCCTGGGGCCGGTTGGAGACGCCAACCACTGGTCTTACATTGTCTTATCCTCAGTTCTCATTGAGAAGGGTTCCTGGAGGCCGGGTGCGATGGGTCTTTGCCACCCGCCAGGGTCTTGGTGTCTTTTTACCAGGGCTTTGGGATGACGACATGCCGGAGGTACAGGGGTTTCAGTGAAACTCAGACTTCCTGGTTGCTGCTTCACGATCCGTTCATGGCTTTGGCCTTTCCAAACTCCATGGGTGGTGATATTATTCTGAGGATTGTACAGTATTTACTTAGTTTTGTCTTCCAGTGGTTAGCACTGCTGCCTCACGACGCCGAGGACCCTGATTCAATCCCGCTCCTGGCTCACTGTCTGCGTGGAGTTTGTACATTCAGCCCATGCCCCACCCCTCTATCCAAAGATGTGTCTGGTAGGTGAATTGACCACGCTAAAGTGCATCTTAATTGGGGAAAAAAAATGTATTTTTAAAAAGTTTTGTTTTTCTATATGTGCTATAATCTTGCTTTTATAATGAGGGAGTACACTTTTTTTTAGGCACCCTTCATTTTATTTACAGAGAAGATGAACAGTGCCACAGCAGGATGACGGTTTTGGTGTAGAACTGGTTGGTATGGCCTTGGAAGTCCTCATTGTGGGTGATGAAAGCCCCTCCATTAGAACTATTAGTGTTGTGTTATTCTTCTGTACTTTTGTTATTTGGGGATTGTTGAATCCTTGCTTGTCTCCCATGAAGGTACAGTCAGAATGCGGTATTGTGTGAAGCAAATAATGGCATGATGGGAAAACTAGTCAAGTCTTCTTGGTACAATTGAATTTAAACCTAAGGCACAGATACAAACAGCCGAGGTCAACCAGATAAGACGCGTTCGTCATGAGACCAGAGGAGTCTAAATATATACGATAAGCTAAAAAACTGTCTCTGCCTGTATGTAAACAAGTTTGTCCAGTTCTTAAAACAAAGACAAGATAATGATATGAAACTCAAGTCCCCTAACGGTCCGCAAGGTGACGCCATTGTAACGATTATTACTTATGTTTTACTTTCAATCAAATTCCTGACCAAGCTGTATTCATGTTATCTTGATCCTATAATGTATAAGAATCACCTTCTTTTCTGTACTATCGCAGACTTGGGACGGACTCCGCAGTTTGTAATTGACTGCCTTCCGACTTTCCAAGTATCAGCCAATTTCTGCTAGCAGTTCTAATTAGTGAATAAAGTTCAGTTTTGCTCACCTAATGAATGCTGTTTGAATTTCTCTATCACAGTCAAGACGCGGGGAATATATAAAATACAACAAGAATATGTATCTTCGAGAATGCTGCTTTCCTATTTTTTTCTTTTGTGTGGTTGGCGCCTCTGGTGTTGTTGAAGTCAGGTGAAATATGTACTGGCTACAGCCCGGGCATGGTGGGTTGTTCTTCAGGTATCTAGCCTTTCCTGGTTTGGTCTTAGAGTTTCTCTTCTGTTCGGGATCAGGTTGGGAGGAGGAGAAGGGCACCTCCTCCTCCAAGTGTGTAGGGACTTCCAGGCTGTCCTCCTTCTTGAAGCTTGGGCTCCCCTGGGAAGGCCATGTCCTTTTTCCTATGAGGCTATTCTGTTCTGTCTTTGGTACCTTTCTGCGAAGGTGTATGTTGTTGGACCTTGTTTGACGTTTAGTGGTTAATCCTGGTGTTTCTCTCTGGGATTTCCTTTCTTTATCCGGGTAGGTGAGGTGCTGATTCAGGCTCGGAGTTGTTACATTTAGTTTTAGAGGGTTTCCCTTATTATGTTGCCGGGGGTGTGGGGGTGGAAAGAGCCCTATCCCATCCTGAGGTACTCAGTTGATGGGTGTCTTGCCAACTCTTCCCCTTGTCAGTGGGGTTTTCTTGGTGGAGTTGTGCCTCTGATTGGCTGGAGAAGAGTGCGGTCTGTTGTGTAGCGGGTCTTGGCAAGGTGTGGGTGTCCTTGGTTTACTGGCTCCTGCATACGAGAGTGTGCACCGCCAAGCCATGTCTTGTATTGAGAGCAGTATCCTGTTGTTCCTCTTTGGTTGAGGCACCCTTTCATTTCCTGGAGGCTTTGGGAGGCTGAGTTAGGTTTTGAATGAGTAGTTTTGTCTTATGGAAGGAGATGTGCAACTTACAGACATGTGCTCATAACTTCATCTGGTATCCTGTTATTCTCAGATCCCCTGCTCTTATAGGTACCTTCCAATCCTGTCATTGTCTGTGTGAAGGGAGATGCCGAACACAATGATTACAATCTGAATCAATTGTGTGAATATTTGCTGGTCTTCTCTCTATGAATATGTGGAATAATGATGATTCTACTACACTAGGTTTTGGTGTTTTGTTGCATCTTGTGGTTGTACGTAAAATATCTTTAGAACTAATGACTTCATGATTTTTTTCTGTTTTTCTGTACTTTATTTTGAGGTTAAAATTTCCTTAACTGGCTCCTGCAAAGGTACAGGCAGGTTTGATATCTGAGAAAAAGACGTTATAATGTACCATTGGTGCCTCTGCTATAATTCACTTCAGATATGCTGTTGGTGCTTTGACATAGAGTCATCCAGACTCGAAGCGTTAGATCCCTTCTCTCTCCACAGATGCTGTCAGACCTGCTGCAATTGTCCAGTATTTTCTGTTCTTGTATTCTGTTGATGGTTGCCTTGACAACTCTTCTTCTCCCTGTCAGTGGGGTTTCTTGATGGGGAGTGGTTTAATCTTTCTGGAATTGGCGGGGCCTCATACACGTGAAGCTGTGCTCCACCTTACCATGTTTTCATGGCTTTATTCTCTTCTCCTCCATTTTTCCTGGTATGAATGGAGACACCAAGTTTGATGATTAAGCTGAATTAACTTTGTTCGTGTTCTCCTGTCTTTTTCTGTATTTATGTACGTTGAAGCATTTATACTGTACCGTACCATTCTTGAGGATTTTGTTGCGTTATTTGTAAAAATGGAAAATCTTCAATTAAAAAAATATATATATATATCTATAAAGAAAAAGGCCAGGATGTTCCAGACCCCTGCAACACATTTTCCAGTGGTGGAGATAGCCCGTCATTGGCCGGCAGTGGGATCTTCCAGTCCTACTGAAGACAATGGCGTCTTCCAAGGCTGGCCGGCCACTTCGCCAGGGAAACCCCCCCACGACTATTGATGGGTTGCCTCCGCGGCCAGAACATCCCAACCACAGTTTTTATTACCTCTGATCCCTAATACAAATTTTAGGATGGCCACACCTAATTGACTCCCATCGTAAAGTATGTTTCATCATTCGCTTTTTCGCCATTTCTGAGGTTTCCTGAGAAAGGCAGCAGATGATGGTAATCTCCTTTGAGGTCATTCTCAGCAGGTCATCCTGACCATGTTACAAGACAAACATGTCATCTCCAAAACAGCCCAACGTAATAACATGCTGCTGTCAAGCAAATTCAACTGATATGTAACAGTAGTCAGAATTGTCTGGCCAGAGTGACCTTACAATCAAATTACTAACAAGGTCAATGTCATTTTTCTAATTATAGACATTGCACCGTGGAGCAAACATGCTGACTTTTAAATTGGAAGTTCCGCACTTGTTTGAGTGTACTTTTAAACCAACTTTAAAAAAGCGAAAAACAAATGCAAAGTCACACCAAAGGTTTTGTCACATCTTGGCCCATGAGAAAAAATTAATTTCTTGGTATAATTTGTGATCTTATTTTAAATATGCCACACATATTTTTCACCTTAAAGAGTAAGAACCAGATGTTGAAACCTTTGTGGCAAATCTTATCCATCTGCTTGAGGTTACCTTTAAGCGACTGGAAGGTATATGGCTACAATTCGAGGTCTAATCGTGCAGTATTAATCCCGTTGAATAATGGTCTTCCTGAACTTTCTTAACCAACACCATCCGAATTGCTCTCATAATAACTAAATCTCCCTTCAAATAAAAAAATTTGTAAATAAATAAAACAGGTTGAAATATATGCAGGATGCCAAATAATTTGATCAGAAGTAATAATAGCAAAAGGCTCACAATTGCCGCAGTGACCATCAATGGCTGAGTGGTAGCACCTCTTGGTCTGAAGTGTGCATGGTCCAGCCTTATTCCAGCAACTTGAGTACAGATTGTAGACTGCACTTCGGTGCAGTACTAAGGGGCTGCGCTATTGGCAGTGCCATCTTAATGGTGTAATGTTAAGCTGGAGCCCCATCTGCTCTCGCCGCTGAACTTAAAGGATCTCATGACATTATTTTGAAGATGATCCACGGTATCCAAGCCAACGTTGCAGACAATCTGCCCATTATCACATTGTTTTTTTGTGGAACCTTGCTATGCATTGAAGCTGGCTGCTGGACTTCCTAAATTACATTGGTGACGAGCACCAAAAGTATTTCATTAGTTGTAAAGTGCTTGGTGACAATCTGAGGTCATGACGGGAGCTATAGAAATGTACATTTTCCTTTTAACAAACTCAGATTAAAACAGAGATTATGCAGTCAATGTGCCAGGACCATCAGCTCAGTGCTGAGTTCTTCATGTCCGTCTATACTGCAAGAGGTTTGTTTCTGTTAAGGAATGTATTTTGTTGCTTCTCACACTCCGTGACTAGCAGCATCCGAGTCTGTAAACATAGTCACGGGCCGTTATATAAAACATATTTTACACATGAAAATGATATAAACATTCTAATTTTCTCTGGAGAATTCTGTGGGCCAAGTGGGAAGTGTTGAATGCACATATTGTTTCTGTTAGAGATAGCATGTTGCCAAGATCCTCATTAAACTACTTTATTTCACTTAACAACATTTATTCTTCAAGTCAAGCCAAACAATAAAAGTATGTGATTCAGAGTCTGGTTCCAAAAGTGGGCCATCCCGAAGAAATGAAAAATCATCTCATGGTTTGAGCGTTCTTCAAGAGGTCAGATAGAATTTGACTTTTCTTCACAAGAATTGGCCATTTAATCTAGTTGCGCATACTGTAATACAATTTTAATAATACAGCAGCAATTTTAGTCAGTAAATCTTTGCATTTGTTATGTTACAAATTAATTTGCTGTAATTTTGTATACCTCCCGTGATCATGAAAATATGACTCACTATTTCAATAACAAATTGGTTACAAGCTATTGCTCACTATCTTAGGGAACATTAACATCTCAGAATCCAGATTGTTTTCAAAATTAGTTTATTCGTTCCTGTTCCTATTCAATTTGCCCAGTGGGAATCAGCTGCTAGATTTTTATTGTGTCAGTATGGTACAACTTTCTACTGTATTATTTCTTAAGGGATTGCAGTATCACGTGTCATGAGAATGTCGCTTTAAGAAATGTTTGGCTGCTCATATTACTGCAGTGATGTCAAAGTATGGGTGGAGGTCGGCTGTCTGTCAGCTTTTTACTTTTGTTTTAGGCTGTTTGCTGCAGAGTGTGTTTTAGTTTTGTTTTCAGTGTTGGAGCTGAAGCCAGACCAAGCAGATGTACTGATGTTCTCTCTGCCATCAAAAGACTATCTCTTGATCATTTGGTGAATTCAGAATTATAAATCTTTTCAGTAGTGACTTTAACGGGGCGGCACGGTGGCACAGTGATTAGCATTGCTGCCTGCGGCGCTGAGGACCCGGGTTCGAATCCCAGCCCTGGGTCACTGTCTGCAAGGAGTTTGCACATTCTCCCTGTGTCTGCGTGGGTTTCACCCCCACAACCCAAAGATGTGCAGGTTAGGTGGATTGGCCACGTTAAATTGCCCCTTAATTGGAAAAAATGAATTGGATATTCTAAATTTAAAAAAAAAAAGTAGTGACTTTAACCTGAACTGCTTCTGTTAAAGGTTTTGTGTTTAAGTTGTATGGATGTTAAAAGGAAAGCTCAAGGATTACTTAGTGTTGTATTTTTTGGGGGTTGTATTTGAATTGATGGTTGCTAAGATGTTCACTGTATGTTTTAAAAAGGTTAACCTGAGTTCATAGAATAAACATTTTTTGCTTTAAAAAATACTTTTCCATTTCTGCTATACCACACCTGTAGAGTGGGCCGTGTGTTTGCCATACCACAGCCTAATAAAATTTTTGGGTCAGGTGAACTCCATGATACACTTTGGGGTTCTCTAAACCCTGGCCCATAACAAATTAGGGGCTCGAGGGGGATAAAGTCTATCTATTGGATTGGCTTAGTGAACTTAAAGACAGTGAGGGGTGAGCATATTGTGGTTGCTTTTCAGGTGTGGTGTTTTAGTTTAAGTAGGGAGTGTGTTGTGGACAATGGCTCTTTCAGAGGCTCTGAAGTTTTTGGGGGTGGAGATGGTCACACGCAGTACCTTACAGGCAGAGACTAAAAGCAGACTGTTAGATTTGGCAAAAACATTGCAATTAACATTACCTGACAAAATGCGAAAAGATGAGGAAATTATGGCGGTGGCTAAGCATTTAAAGTTGCCTCAGATACAGTTTGACTCATTGGAAATAGCAAAGATTCAGTTACAAATTAAACAAATGGAACATGAGAAAGAATTAAAGCATCTTGAATACAAAAGAGAGGGAAAAGAAAGAGAGAGAGCAGCAAAAGAAAGAGAAAGATATAGAGAGGAAAAAGAAAGCGAGAGAGAGAGGAAAAAGAAAAGGAGAGAGACCTGCCTGAGCAGAACATAAAGAAAAAGAAAGGGAGATGCAGATCAGGGAAAAGGATAAAGAGAGAGAGTTTGAACTTCAGAAAATGGCCATGAAACATGACAGTCAGTTAAATTTGGCAGACATAAAGGGAAACATACAGTTGGATGATAGTGATAAGGATAGTGAAAAAGAGCGTCAAAGTCGAAGGCTTGGTGGGAATCTATTTAAATATGTCCAAGCATTGCCAAGGTTTGACGAAAAGGAGGTAGACGCCTTTTTCATTTCATTTGAGAAGGTGGCTAAACAAATGAAATGGCCACAGGTCATGTGGGTGTTACTGATTCAAAGAAAGCTAGTGAGAGGGGGCTGGTTTAGCACAGGGCTAAATAGCTGGCTTTTAAAGCAGACCAAGGCAGGCCAGCAGCATGGGTTCAATTCCCATACCAGCCTCCCCGAACAGGCGCCGGACTGTGGCGACTAGGGGCTTTTCACAGTAACTTCATTTGAAGCCTACTTGTGACAATAAGCGATTTTCATTTCATTTCAAGTATTTGCATCACTACCAGAGGAGGTATCTGGGACATATGAGGAGGTGAAAAAATCCATCTTAGGTGCATATGCACTAGTGCCTGAAGCCCACAGACAAAGGTTTAGAAATTTAAGGAAAGAATTTGGTCAAACATACATGGAGTTTGAAAGGCTCAAACAGAGTAATTTTGATAGGTGGATAAGGGCTTTGAAAATAGACCAAATATATGAAGCTCTCAGAAAAATTATACTTTTGGAGGAATTCAAAACTTCAATTCCTGATATAGTGAGAACTCATGTGGAAGATCAGAGGGTTAAAACTGTGAGATTAGCACAGAAATGGCAGATGAATTAGTTTATAAATCAAAGCTTGGTTTCCAACATCAATTTCAGCCTGTGAGGAATAGAAACTAGGGATATGAGAAATACTCAAGTGATAAAGGTAAAGGTGATCTGATGGGAGATAATAAGGAGAGTGTACCTCAGATTAAAAAAGAAATCCAGGAGGGTGGAAAAGAAAGAAAAAGTTTCAAATGTTTTCACTGTAATAAACTAAGCCATGTAAAGTCACAGTGTTGGTGGTTGAAGAAAAGCACTGGGAAGACTGATGTGGTAAAAGTGGATAAGACTGTGGGGTTTGTTAAAGTGGGAATGGAAAGCCCAAATGATGCGAAGGAGGTGCAAACGATTGTACAGCCTAATCAAGAGATGATTGATAAGAAGGTGCCAGATCTCTTTAAAGAATTTACTTGTGTTGGTAAAGTTTACTCATGTGTATCAGGAGGAGCAGGTAAAGAAGTCTCAATTTTAAGAGATATGGGAGCTAGTCAATCTTTAATGGTAAGAGATGAGGAGTTATATAGTTTGGGAAGAAATTCAGGGTGAGAGGAGTAGTGTTTCATTATATAAGGTAAGGTTGGAAAGTCCAGTGAAGAGTGGTGAAGTGGTAGCAGGAGCAATAGAGAAACTATCTTGTCCAGGAATATAGTTTATCTTGGATAATGATATAGCTAGATCGTAGGTGGGAGTGATGCCTACTGTGGTTGACAAGCCAGTGCAAAATCAGACAACTGAAGTGTTGAAGGACGAATATCCTGGTATTTTTCAGGATTGTGTAATAAAAAGGTCGCAAAGTCACAGGTTAAGACAAGAGGAGAAATCAAAGAGCGAAGATGAAGTTGAAGATCAATTATCAGAAACGATTTTTGATTAGATGGTTGAAAAAGAACAAGAACAGGTGGAGGATGAGGCAGATATTTTTAGTTCAGGAAAATTAGCGGAGTTACAACAGAAAGATGTAGAAATAAAACGAAAGCATACACGGGAGAGGAATCTGAGTGTATACCAGAGTGTGATTTTCGTAAAAGTGATGTCTTGATGAGAAAATGGAGATCTTTACATATGCAGGCGGATGAAAAGTGGGCAGAAATTCATCAAGTAGTATTGCCGGTAGGGTATAGAAAGGAGGTGTTGCGAGTTGCACATGAGGTACCAGTGGAAGGTTATTTGGGAATACGGAAAACTCAAGCTAAAATACAAAAACATTTTTATTGGGCTGGACTACAGAAAGATGTAGTTACATTTTGTCAATCATTTTGTCACACATGTCAAGTGATAGGGAAACATCAAGCAGTGATAAAAACCAGCGCCCTTAGTACCCATTCCAGCATTTGAGGAACCTTTTACAAGGGTCCTAATTGATTACGTAGTACCTCTTCTGAAAACAAAAAGTGGGAATCAATATCTTTTGATGATAATAGATGTGCCTACTAGGTTTCCAGCGGCCAATATTACAGCTAAAAAGATTGTGGAGTTACTTAAATTCTTTACTAGATATGGACTACCCACAGAAATACAATCGGATAAAGGATCAAATTTTACCCCAAGGTTATTCAAAGAAGTTATCGATAGTTTAGGAATAAAACAGTTTAAATCAACTGTGTACCATCCAGAATCGCAGGGAGCATTAGAAAGGTGGCAGCAGACATTAAAGACAATGTTGAGGGCTTATTGTCAAGATTATCCAGAGGATTGGGATAAAGGAATTCCATTCGTACTGTTTGCAATTAGGGATGCACCAAATGAGTCAACCACTTAAATTGATTAAGGAAAACGTGGTGAGTGAGAAATCAGAAATTAAATTATTGGATTACATGTCAAATTTTAGGGAATGATTGAATAGAGCATGTGAATTGGCGAGACAACAGTTAAAAGTTGCACAAAATGTGATGAAACGGGTAGCGGACAAGAAATCCAAAGTTCATAGTTTTGCCAGTGGAGATACCGTTTTAGTGCTGTTACCAGTGGTAGGTGAACCTTTAAAAGCAAGGTTTTATGGACCTTATCACACTGAAAGGAAATTAAGTGAGGTGAATTATGTGGTAAAAACACCAGATAGAAGGAAGACTCACCGAGTGTGTCATGTGAATATGCTTAAAAGGTTCTTTGAAAGGGAAGGAGAGAAAAAGGAGGAGGTTTTGACGATTCTAACTCAAAGTTATGAACCAAATCTAGATGACTTCGAATTTGACATACCTCAAATTAAATTGGAAAACGAGGATGCTTTTAAAAATTGGGATAAATTGTTGAGTTTCCTTCCAGAGGCAAAACAAACTGATCTGAAAGAGTTATTGATATCACATGAGCAAGTTTGTGGAGATAAATTGGGAAGTACTAAAATGGCTAGACATGATGTAGATGTGGGAATTGCTGTTCCAATCAAACAACATCCATACAGACATAACCCTTTAAAATTGGCACAGGTTAACAAAGAGATTGGGAGTATGCTTTAAAATGGCATAATTTGAGTGGCTTGCGGCCAATGGAGCTCACCCATAGTGATGTTACCAAAACCAGACGGTACCCAAGGGTTGTGTGTGGACTTATCTTTTCCCGCGTTTGAAGGATTGCATTGAAAAAGCGGGACAATCAGCTTTTATTTCCAAACTGGATTTACTTAAAGGTTACTGGCAGGAACCTTTATCCGAAAGGGCGAAGGAGATTTCAGCTTTTGTGACTCCAGATGGTATATACCAATTCAAAGTTATGCCATTTGGCATGAAAAACGCCCCAGCCACATTTCAACAGTTAACTAACAAAGTCGTTTCAGGATTACCCAATTGTGCGGTATACATCAACGATCTGGTCATTTTCAGCCAGACATGGAAAGGACATTTAAAACATCTGATGGAGTTATTCAATCGACTTCAGGAGGCGGATTTGGTGATAAACCTAGCCAAAAGTGAATTTGGAAAGGCCCAAGTCACTTTCCTTGGCCATACAATTGGACAGGATCGAATGGTCACACGGGATGTGAAACCAACAGTTACTGAGGAGTTTTCAATACGCTCAAGATGAAGGGAAATAATGCGATTTCTTGGCATGAGTGGATTTGATCGAACATTTGTGCAAAGGTTTTGTAGCGTGATTGCTCCACTGGTGGACTTGCTGAAGAAACGTCAAAAATTTCAATGGACAGTGGAGTTTCAACATAATTTGATGGCCTGAAAGCTGTGATAACCAATGCTCCTGTGTTGGAGAATTGCAAGGGACTCTGTGATCAGATTAAACTAAAGTATCTGACTTTAAGTAGAAATGCCGAGGCGTAGAGAAATGGACGGTTCGTACAAGGACCTTCTTGTTCTAAGAGACTGTCAATCGAGAAGGATTTCAGATGGAGGAAGAACAAAAAAAGGCCCATATTATTATACCTGTTTGTGTGTGATTTTTGAAACGAAAAAGTATATTTACTGTGTGCATTTCTTAAAGGACAGTGAAAAGATGAAAAATGAAACCATCTTGAAGTTGATGATTTTTTTGGGGGGGGGAGGTGTCAGGAGAATGACGCTTTAAGAAATGTTTGGCTGCTCATATTACTGCAGTGATGTCAGAGTGTAGGTGGAGCTGGGCTGTCTCTCAGTGGCAGGGTGTGTTTTAGTTTTGTTTTCAGTGTTGGAGCTGAAGCCAGACTAAACAGGTGTACTGCTGTTCTCTCTGCCATCAAAAGACTATCTCTTGATTATTTGGTGAATTCAGAATTATAAATGTTTTCAGTAGTGACTTTAACCTGATGTGCTTCTGTTAAAGGTTTTAGATGTTAAAAGGAAAGCTTAAAGGATTACTTAGTGTTGTAGCCTTTGGGGGTAGTATTTGATGTGATGGTGCTAAGATGTTCACTGTATGTTTTTAAAAGGTTAACTTGAGGTCATAGAATAAACATTGTTTTGCTTTTAAAAAGAAAGACTTTTCCATTTCTGCTGTACCACACCTGTAGAGTGGGCCGTGTGCACCCCATACCACAATCTATTAAAAATTGTGGGTCAGGTGAACTCCATGATATACTTTGTGGTTCTCTAAACCCTGGCCCATAACACATGTCACTGGAAAGGAATTGTGTCATGCCATTCAGTTTTAGTTTCGCCTTTGTTTTCAGCTAAGCACGTACACAGAGCTCTGCATTTTCGGTGTCTTCAAGCTCTATGTCTCTGTGTAAACATCCCCATGTGCCCAGTCTCAATAAACAATGTATTTGCACAATCCCTTATGAGCAATTGGCGCCTTTATATCATTACATACACACAAAACTCTCAACTGCTCTTTCAAAGCATGTTGCCAGTTCGCTTTCATCAAGGCAGAGTGTTTGGTCCATTCCAGCCTGCCAATGCAACAAACGCATTCCCTGTGGCAGAGGAGGAAGCCTGACACACATTGATGTTTGGCCTCCAAGTTCAACCATTAGAAATATTTGAAATGCAGGCCAGTATAGTGCTCGCAGCAACACTCAGGTAGACCTGGGAAGGGGGTGAGGAGGAGGGAGAATGAAGGTTCCCAGCCCTAGCCCATGTTTGTAATATGGGTTTGAGAGAAGCACTTTTACACATTGGTAAGTTCTTTTTTGTTTACCTTTTTAATAACATCGTTATGAACAGTTCTCGGCACCAGACATGAGGAAAGATATATTTGCTTTGGAAAGGATCCAGCATAGATGGACCAGAATGAGTCCTGAACCCCAATGGTTAATTTATGAGGTACAATTACACAACCTAGGGATGTTTTCTATGGAATTTAGAAAGTTTTCATTTATAAATCTAGAGTACCCAATTTTTTTTCCCAATTAAGCGGCAATTTGCATGGCCAATCCACCTAGCCAATGCACGTCTTTGGGTTGTGGGGGTGAGACAAACACAAACACAGGGAGCATGTGCAAACTCCACACGGACAGTGCCCGGAACTGGGATCAAAACCAGGTTCTCAGCGCCATGAGGCAGCAGTGCTAACCACTGCACGACCGCGCTGCCCCGGAATTTAGAACGTTTTTAAAAATAAATTTATAGTGCCCAATTCATTTTTTCCAATTAAGGGTCAATTTAGCGTGGCCAATCCACCTACCCGACACATCCTTTTTGGGTTGTGGGGACGAAACACACGCAAACATGGGGAGAATGTGTAAACGCCACACGGACAGTGGCCCAGAGCCGGGATTGAACCTGGGACCTTGGCGCCGTGAGGCAGCAGTGCTATCCACTGCACCACAGTGCTGCCCTTGGAATTTAGAAAGTTAATGGGTGATTTGTATTATTTTGTATTAATGGATGTTGCCTGACCTGGTATTAGTTATGAGACGAGTTTGAATAAACTCAGATTGTTTTCACTGGAATGACAGAGTTTGAGGGGTATGGACAGAGTGGATAGTCAGGCGCATACCCCAGTGGTGGAAAAGTCAATTAATAATAATAATAATAATCATTATTGTCACAAATAGGCTTACGTTAACGCTGCAATGAAGTGACTGTGAAAAGCCCCTAGTCGCCACACACCCACACCTGTTCGGGTACACTGAGGAAGAATTCAGAGCGTCCAAATTACCTAACAGCACGTCTTTCGGGACTAGTGGGAGGAAACCGGAGCACCCGGGGAAAACCCATGCAGACACAGGAAGAATGTGCAGACTCCACACAGACAGTGACCGAAGCCGGGAATCGAACCTGGGACCCTGGTGCTGTGAAGCCACAGTGCTAACCACTGTACTATCATGGTGCCCGAAAGGTTTAAAGAGGACAAGCGCTGAGATTTGAACTCAGCATCTTCTGTTTACAAGAGAGGTGCTTTAACCATCTGAGCCACAGCGCCCACCCCAATTACCAGGGGACGAAGGTTTAAGGTGCAAGTGGAAAAGTTTGGAGGAGGTGTGCGAGGCAAGGTTTTTACACAGGAGGTGGTGAGTGACTGGAACACACCGTGGGTTGGTGGGGTGGAGGGGGGGGGGGGGGTTCGAAGCAGATACGATAGTGACATTTAAGAGGTACCTTGATAAATACATGAATAGGATGGGAATAAAGGGATACGGATGCCAGAAGTGCAGAAGGCTTTCGTTTAGATAGGCATCATGATCGGCGCAGGCTTGGAGGGCCGAAGGGCCTGTTCCTGTGCTGTACAGATTTTTTCTTATGTTGCTCATTATGCTTTCCCATTAATTTGCTCTGTTTTAATTACCTTTGCTCAAGAGTCACCAGGTATCTTTCTGATACCACCACAGGGTTCAAAGCCGAATGCTGATCAATGACTCGATACACCAGTTAGTAAGTTTGAAATCAATACACATTTATTTACACACACAGTCAATTATTACTCATACACAAACTATACTCACTAAACTACAATTACTACTAAAAGCCTATACTTAGCTTCGAATGGCCCACTCAGTCAGAGGAACAATGGCCGTTGTCCGGTTCTGATACTGCTGGCTTCGAACTGGTATAGAATAGTAGCTAGGAGCGCCTATCTCATAGCGTGCATTGATCTTAGACTTACTTGGCTGGTGCTTGGTGGCCTCTCATCGCTGAGAACCAAATGCCAAATTGAAGGTAATGAAGAGGAGTAAGAGGTCTTCCAAGAGAGCAAACTGATCTTGGGGACTCTGTTTTATAGCCCCCAGGGGTTTCGTGTCCTTCTGGCTAGACCCCGGACTTGGTCCCAATTAATTGGACCATGTCCCAATCGTTCGTATTGATTTTCTCCAATTACGGGGTTTGTCCCTGACCGTTGGCCTGCCTTTGTTTTAGCTTCCACTGGCGCCGGGAAGTCTGTCCTGGCACCGATTGTTTCAATGTTTCTTTTTGTCCCTGGAGATAGCTCATTACTATGCTAATGGCTTGTAGTTTCAGTTCTGTCTGGGTTCTGCAAGTCCTAATACACAGGAAACCTTGCACCTGCTTGTTTTCTCTAGTGCTGTCCATTTTTCCCTGCACTCTTTGCGAGTATCCATTTTGGAATTGGGACGTGGCCACCCCAGGTGGCTACACTTCTTTGATCTTTGATTTGATCAACCTTTTCAAGGTATTAAGGGGAACAGGTTAGGAAGAGAGAAAAATTATGCCCGCATATTGGGAAGACTTGGGCTTGGGAGAAAGCCAGCTGGAGTGACTTGAGCAAACACTTCCACATACAAATGGTGGTTAAAATTTGGAACTCTCTTCAGCTAATGACAATTGATGCAAGATCAATGATTAATTTCAAATCTGGGATTGATACATTTTTGCAATTGAAAGGTATAAAGGGATATGGAGCAATGGCAGGTATGTGGAGCTCGATCATAGATTAGCCATGAACGCATTGAATGGCAGAACAGGCTGAAGGATCTGAATACTTTAATCCTCTTATAACGGTGGGGACCTGCAGTGATCCTTTTAAGGATCATTAGGTAGTCCACATATCGACCTAGTTTTGCTGAAACTCAACTGACCTGCTGGTGGCTACTGTCAGGAGAAATCAATTTGGTAAAGAAGGCATCAAACAGGTCTCAGGCTCCTTAGTTGCATATGTAAAGGCCCAACACCTGTTTGAGACACGAGACCTGGACATCTTGCTGGTGGACATATCAGTACACCAAGTGGCACCACTCTTTCAATAGCACCTTCCAAACCCTGTGAGCTCTACCACCAAGGAAGACAAAGGCAGCAGAAGCATGGGAACATTTCCACCCTCAGGTTCCCCTCCAAGTTACAAACCATACTGGCTTGGAACTATATTGCCAGCCCTTCAAAATCCTGGAACTCCCTACCTAACCGATCAGCACCATGGATGTACCTTCACTACATGGATCAGAGTTCAAGAAAGCGGCTCACCGTCACTTTCTCAAGGGCAATTAGGGCTGGGCAATAAAAACTGGCCAAGCCAGAAATGCCACAATCCATGAATGACTTTTTTTTTAACCTCAGAAATTGTGCATGTATAACCCCTGCCACAACAGATGCTTTGGCACCTATTTCAGATTTATAAAACAGGTGCAGTATCATCCACCTTCTCAACCTATGAGTCTTACTTTGATAGCAGAAAGACAATTGTCTTCCTCAAATAAGATTATTCCTTTAACTGTAGTTTTGCCATAATTAGCTAGGGCTTATTAGAAACATGCAAACCTCCTGCTCAGAAAACCTTTTGGAGGAAATTAATCCGATGGAACATTCTCGACAATCAACAGGAAAATTACTGAATTGTAATTTATCCTCAAGACAATTCCACTTTCTAACAAGGTAATTACAATGAAAATGAGTTCCTGAAAGGCTCAGATGCTATTCACATGTATCCTATTAATACGAAGTTGCAATAGAGGTGTCAATTTTAAATTACTCGTATAGCTAATCTTAAGAGCCAGGCCTCATTAACATGCCACAGGTGAACTCACCAGCAAATATTCCAGCCTGGAAGTTGTTGCTCTCCTCCATTAAAATGGAGCAACAGCTGCCAGGAACTACGGTGAACATTCACTAGCACCAAGGGAAGTTGTCAGGAAAAGGCTCCAGCTGGGATCGTAGGGTGGAGGAGGCCCAAGGTTTCCGCTTTCTTTCTAATGGATTTTGTTTGCTTCAGATCAAGGGCTCAACTAATGTTGTTTGGGCTGCCATGTATAGGAGGCGGCACGTTGTTTTCAAATTGTCACACCAAGTATAGGCTGTCAGCACCACCTACAGGTGTAGTACCAGTGGCATTCTAACACCAAGAACATACCTTTGTGTACATCAGTATAGTTTGTTGCCCACATTGCCCCGAAGTAGAAAGGGCAATAATCTGGGGGCATCGATTTAAAGTAATTTGCAGCAGGATTTAATGGAGAGTTGAGGAGAAATGCTTTCATCCAGTGATTAGTAAGGTGCTGAACTCACCGTCTGAAAGAGTGCTCAAAGTAGAAACATTCGACATTTTTTTTAAAAGCTTGGATATGCACTAGTGCAATAATCTACAAAGTTATGGAGTACGATCGGGAAAGTGGGATGTGGCTGAATAGCTCTTTCAACCAGTATGGGCACAATGAGATGAATAGTCTCCTTCTGGATCATAAATTTGTAAGATTCATTCTACATTTATTATGGTTTCAAATTTCAGTGTGCACTTTGGATAGATGTTGATATTGTAGCTTGTTACAAATGCTGGACTTCATAAGACAGCTTTGTTTTTAAACTGTATCCTTTAATTCAAGATAATGTAGAGTGCTCCAGAGAGGGGTGTTCAGTGATGAAATCTGCCTACAGAGAAGCCCATGTGACCTGGCTTTCATGGGGACAGGAACTCAGGTTAAAACCTATTGCTTATTAGAGGTAAAGTGCAAGTTTAAAATACTGGACACCAAAGAAGGAGGCAGCTGCTGTAACTATGCCCAGACTCTGCAGGTCATTCAGAGAGAGATAATTGGGGCAAAGACCATAAACAGGTGCTACTATGCCAAGTAGAAACAAAGTGTTGGTGCGGGTCAATTCCCTGTTCATAGAGACAAAGCTTATGAAGGGCTAAAGACCAAGAAGTCACCAGAGTTCCTTTTCAATAACGCTTAGATGATTGCATGAAGGGACTTGATTTTTAAAGGACATGGGAAGAGTCACCCTGGTGGAGCAGGGAGAAGAGATTCTGCTGAAGGGAGGAACTTAGGACTTTACAAACAGGAATCGGTGCGGGTGGGACTGAAAAGTTTGGAGAGCAGCCAAAAATACGTTGGTCAAAATCCCACTCTGCATCTCTACTGAGAATGTGGCATAATGTATAAATGTGTTGTCCACTTTTCAGTTATGTTAAGAAGTTAATGGGAGTGCCTTTCTTTTAGTTTAGTTTATTGGTTGACGACTAAGTAGCGTTTAGTCAATGGTTATTTTAGTTTGTTTGTTACAGTAAAAGTCTTAAACTTTGAGATGTTGTTGTGCAGTTCTTTACAACAGTCACTGGCAAATTTGTATCTCTTTTTAAATGTTGGGTAGTCTTACCTTGCCAGTTTCCTTACATTATGCCACATGCATTCCCAGTTGGATCTAAATACAAGCAATATTTGAACTGCATGTCACTTTCTGCCAGAGATCAAGTCCGGCCACCTTGTTAGGAGAGACTTTCCTCCCAGTTGCCTCACTCTGCAGCACATTTGACTCACCATCAACAGTAATTTGCATTGAAATAGCACTTGGAATGTAAAAAAAATGCCCCAAGGTGATTCATAGGAGACTATCAAACAAACATTGACACCAAACTATAAAAATGAGATATTAGGAGAGGTGACCAAAAACCTGGTCAAATGAATAGATTTTAAGCAGTGTCTTAAAGGAGAGAGATGGAGTGGCTTACAGAGAAAATTCTCGGACCTGTGGGTCCAGGCAGCTGAAAGTATGGCCGTCAATGGTGAAGTGATTAAAATTGAGGATGTGCTCAAAGTCATAATTAAAGTAGTGAGAAATTTCACAGTGCCGTAGGGCTGGAGGAGCCAATATAGAGATTGGGAGGGTGAGGCTAAGGGAGATGTGAAAGTCAGGGTGAGAATTTTAAATTGAGATGTTGTCAGAACAGGAGCCGATGCGGGTCAGTGGTCACAGAAGTAAAGGGTGAGCAAGAGTTAGGATACACGCTCCTAGTTTTAGATTACCTCAGATTTATGGAAGTTGGAAGACAGGAGGATATCTCCAGCCTGCGCGTGGAGCATTGAAATAATAATGGTTGGAGATAACAAAGGCATAGTAAGGAGTCTTACAACACCAGGTTAAAGTCCAACAGGTCTGTTTCAAACACGAGCTTTCGGAGCACTGCTCCTTCCTCAGGTGAATGGAGAGGTATGTTGAACATACCTCTCCATTGTTGCTCAAGATGGCGCCGGAGCGAGGCGACTCTCTGCAAGCTCTCCCCAACAGATCCACTTTTAAATTAACTTATACTCGTTCTAACCTTTTAAAAATTAATTCTAAAGCTAATATTATTACTAACCTCTCTCTTTTATCTTCTCTTGCAGGCTTGAAGATCCTCCGAGGCCCTTGGAGACCTTTTGACCCGACCCGACCTGACCTCCATGATCTGGAAGAAGATTGGGCCCAAACCGGAAGTGAAGCCCAGACCTCGATTTGGAGCCGACCCGGGCCTCGGAGCTCCAAACCCGGCCTAACCACCGACGCAAGCCCCCGGATCACCCGGCCTAGTCCCCGGAGCTCCCGACCCGACCCCCGACGGCAAGACCCGGCCCAACGCGACCCCGAGGGACCCGCCCAGCGACCCAACCCAGAGAGGCCCGCCCAGCAACCCGACCTACCTGGTGATGGAAGAAAGAAAAATCCACATGGAGGCCCCACCGTGCCAACTTCAAGATCCAACCCCAGGAGCGCCCAGGGAGGGAACAGACCATGGGACCTAGCCCAACCTGCCCCAGGAAGCCCCTGCCCACGACCCAGGACCCCAGAAACAACGGAGACCACGCGCAAGGACCCGAACATGCTGCAAGGTATTCCCGCACCCGCAGAACGCCGGGACCCATCCGGATCGCAAACCCACCCCCCCAGCAACCCCGCTACCTCAACCAACGCCCGGGACCCTGCCAGACGCGATCCTGGAAATGTAAACAGCGCCCTGGACCTCGCTAGTGCCCTGGACCCCGCCAGACGCAACCACCTACCTTCCACAAGGGCTGACGTCTCCCATCGGATCCCAGGATCATCCAGCAGCAGTCGCCGACCGAGAAAGCGAGGGAAACGCAGCGGTCTGCAGGTTAGACTGAAGCAACGCGGTTTCAAGACCCCTCTCCCCAGCATACTCCTGGCAAATGTCCAAGCGATTGAAAACAAGCTGGATGAACTTAACGCCAGACTTACCTCTCAGAGGGAAGTAAGAGACTGCTGTGTGCTCTGTTTCACAGAGACATGGCTCACCCCCGCCTCACCGGACTGTGCCATACAACCTGAAGGTTTCTCTATTCACCGGGCGAACCGCACAGCATCTTCAGGCAAAGCGAAGGGTGGAGGGGTTTGCCTCCTCATCAACTCCTCCTGGTGCTTGGATGTGGTGACTCTGGCGACCTACTGCTCCCCAGACCTGGAATACTTGACCGTAAAGTGCCGCCCATACTATCTTCCACGTGAGTTCACTTCAGCCATTATCACAGCGGTCTACATCACACCCCAGGCAGAAGTGAGGAAGGCGCTGGATGAACTGTACACAGTCATAAACAACTACGAAACAGAAAACCCGGAGGCCTTGTTCATTGTGGCCGGAGACTTCAACAAAGCCAACCTCAAGAGTGTACTGCCAAAATTCCACCAGCACATCTCCTGTCCCACCAGGGGTGACAACACTCTTGACCACTGCTACTCAAAAATCAAGGGCGCCTACCGTTCCAGCCCCCGACCGCACTTTGGGAAATCAGACCACAAGACTGTGCTCCTTCTCCTGGCTTACAAGCAGAAACTCAAGCGGGAGAATCCAGCTAAGAAGGTTGTGCAGTGCTGGTCCGAGGAGACAGAAGAGCTCTTACGTGACTGCTTAGAGACAGTAGATTGGTTCATATTTAAGAACTCAGCGACTAACTTAAATGAGTATGCCACCACTGTCACAGACTTCATCAGCAAATGTGTAGACGACTGCGCGCCAAAGAAAGCAGTACGTACGTTCCCCAACCGGAAACCATGGCTCAACCGCGAGATTGACTCCCTACTGAAGGACAGATCTGAGGCGTTCAAGGCAGACGACCCTGTCCTATACAAGAAATCCAGGTACGACCTCCGCAAAGCCATCCGAGATGCCAAGAGAGAATATCAAACTAAGCTAGAGTCACAGACAGACTCTCGGCAGTTGTGGCAAGGACTAAACAACATAACGGGCTACAAAGCGAAGCCGAGCAGTATCTGGCAGCAGCGCACCCCTCCCCGATGAACTTAGTGCATTCTATGCTCGGTTTGAGCAGGTAACCAACAATCCGCTGTCGAGTGCCCCAGCAGCCCATAATTCACCCATACCCACCATCACAGTTTCCGAAGTCAGATCGGCCTTCCTGAAAGTGAACCCACGGAAGGCGATGGGCCCGGATGGGATCCCTGGTCGTGCACTCAGAGCCTGCACATACCAGCTGGCAGAGGTATTCACAGACATCTTTAACCTATCCCTACCCCACTCCGAGGTCCCCACCTGCTTCAAGAAGACCACCATCATACCGGTACCAAAGAAGAACCAGGCAACATGCCTCAATGACTACCGCCCGGTGGCCCTGACGTCAGTTGTAATGAAGTGCTTCGAGAGGCTGATCATGAAGCGCATCACCTCCATACTCCCGGAACGCCTTGACCCACTTCAATTCGCATACCGTCGCAACCGGTCCACATCAGATGCCATTTCCCTGGCCCTACACTCATCCCTAGAGCATCTCGAAAACAAGGACTCCTACATCAGACTCCTATTTATTGACTACAGCTCCGCCTTCAACACCATAATCCCAGCCAAGCTCATATCAAAGCTCCAAAACCTAGGACTTGGCTCTCCACTCTGAAACTGGATCCTTGACTTCCTGACCAACAGACCACAGTCAGTAAGAATGAACACCAACACCTCCTCCACAATAGTCCTCAATACCGGTGCCCCGCAAGGGTGCGTACTTAGCCCCCTTCTCTACTCCCTGTACACACACGACTGCGTGGCAAAACTTGGTTCCAACTCCATCTACAAGTTTGCTGACGATACGACCATAGTGGGCCGGATCTCGAATAACGACGAGTCCAAATACAGGAGGGAGATAGAGAACCTAGTGGAGTGGTGTAACGACAACAATCTCTCCCTCAATGCCAGCAAAACTAAAGAGCTAGTCATTGACTTCAGGAAGCAAAGTACTGTACACACCCCTGTCAGCATCAACGGGGCCGAGGTGGAGATGGTTAGCAGTTTCAAATTCCTAGGGGTGCACATCACCAAAAATCTATCCTGGTCCACTCACGTTGACGCTATCACCAAGAAAGCACAACAGCGCCTATACTTCCTCAGGAAACTAAGGAAATTCGGCATGTGCACATTAACCCTTACCAACTTTTACAGATGCACTATAGAAAGCATCCTATCGGGCTGCATCACAGCCTGGTATGGCAACTGCTCGGCCCAGGATCGCAAGGAACTTCAGAGAGTCGTGAATACTGCCCAGTCCATCACACGAACCTGCCTCCCATCCATTGATTCCATCTACACCTCCTGCTGCCGGGGGAAAGCGGGCAGCATAATCAAGGATTCCTCCCACCCGGCTTACTCACTCTTCCAACTTCTTCCATCGGGCAGGAGATTCAGAAGTCTGAGAACACGCACGAACAGACTCAAAAACAGCTTCTTCCCCACTGTCACCAGACTCCTAAATGACCCTCTTATTTACTGACCTCATTAACACTACACCCTGTATGCTTCAACTGATGCCAATGCTTATGTAGTTACATCGTATATCTTGTGTTCCCCTATTATGTATTCTCATGTATTTTCTTGAATTTTGTTTAATTCCCTTTTCTAATGATCTGTTGAGCTGCTTGCAGAAAAATACTTTTCACTGTACCTCGGTACACGTGACAATAAACAAATCCAATCCAATCCAATCCATCCACCTGAGGAAGGAGCAGTGCTCCGAAAGCTCGTGTCTGAAACAAACCTGTTGGACTTTAACCTGGTGTTGTAAGACTTCTTACTGTGCTCACCCCAGTCCAACGCCGGCAACTCCACACAAAGGCATGGATATGGGTTTTAGCAACAAATGAGAAGAGGCAGGAACAGAGGTGGACTATATTATGGAGGTGGAAGTAGACAGGCTTGGCAATGGAATAGATTTTCAAACGCGTGTTGCAGGAGCATCCAAGGGGCAACATAAAGATAAGAAATAGAAGTTTGGTTGAGTGAAGAGAAGTAGTTTGGGGTATTTAAACAAGAGTTGGGGGCCTGTGCATTCCAGCACTTTCTCTCGGACTCAGATTTGTGTCTTGGTTTTCATTTTTGGGCGAGAGGCGAAGGGGTAGATTTTCAAATTACTCCTCTGGGTAAAAATGGTGTTGTAATACAGTTGTAAAGACCACTGGATTAACGCTTCCACAGGCTTACCACTGCACCACAGGATGAAAACCTCCCCGTGCCTAACATCTGCACTGCTCACTCCCCACGACAGACACTGGAAATCATGGTGTAGCAAAACCAATTGCAGCCTTCCTTAGAAGTTGGAACATTCCCTACCACAAAGTGGAAAGTCATCACATCACTTAAATTATTCTATTAAGGCAGATGGGTTTCACCCCAAAATCCAGCAACTTAATGATGCTCTCCCAGCATGCCGTGCATCACAAACATTATTCCAATTATCGCACCGCACTATGAAGTCATTATGAATCAATTATCCACTTCATGGGTAATTTTATTTTTCACATTAAAAATCAAAGCGGCTGTCTAATATTATCTATTGCTCGAATGAAGGCCAGACTAATGGGATAAATGTCTGTATCTCCTTGCAATCAGTAAAATATGATGGAATGGTCGCAAGGATCAAACGCAAGTCTTTCCATAACAGCTAGAATTAACAATCAGCTCAGGTATCCAGCATGGGATATGGACAGTTTAAGGCTGGAGAAATAAGTTCTGGCCTTAGAGATGAGAATTGGCGCAGTTGTCGGGGCAGAGGGAACTTTAAGCTGCATCTGATCCATGTTCTATCTAACCGACACATGCTTTATTCTGACAGACGAGTGCTAAGGAACAATTCCCAGTCCTGACATCCGACAAAATATTACCCAACTACACTTATTCAGGAACTTTTTTACATTCCTTTGGCAGGCATATTCACACATTCCCTCATCTTGATGGGAATAGTTACATAATGTACAAATTAGGAGCAGGAGTAGGCCACTCGGCCCCTCAACCCTGCTCCACCATTCAATAAAATCATGGCTGATCAGATTGTAACTTCAACCCCATATTCCTGCCAACCCCCGATAACCTTTCACCCTCTTGTTGATCAAGAATCTATCCAGCTCTGCCTTATAAATATTCAAAGATTCTGCTTCCACTGCCTTCAGAGGAAGAGAGTTCCAGAGACTCCCGGCCCTCAGAGGACAAGAAAACTCTCATCTCCGTCTTAAATGGGTGACCCCTTATTTTTAAACACTGATACCTAGTTCCAGATTCTCCCTCAAGAGGAAACATATTCTCTACATCCACCCTATCTATATCCCTCATGTTCTTAAAGATTTCGATCAAGCCCCCTCTTATTCTTCAAAACTACTGGATACAAATATAACCTCGCCAACATTTCCTCATAAGCCAATCCACCCATTCCTGGTATTAGTCAAGTAAACCTTCTCTGAAGTGCTTCTAATGAACCATAGAATCCCGACAGTGCAGAAGGAGGCCATTTGGCCCATTGAGTCTGCACCAGCCCCCTAAAAGAGCACCCTCCCGAGTCCCACTCCCCCACCCTATCCTCATAACCCCACCTAACCTGCATATTTTTGGACTGTGGGAGGAAACCGTAGCAACCGGAGGAAACCCATGCAAACACGGGGGAAGGTGCAAACTCCACACGGACAATCAGCCAAGGCCAGAATTAAACCCGGGTCCCTGGCACTGTGAGGCAGAAGTGCTAACCACTGTGCCAACGTGCCTTCCATGAATTTCATCTTCACTCAAAGAAGGAGACCAATGCTGTATGCAGTACTCCAGATGTGGGTTCGCCAGCACCCCGTACAACTGAACCATAACTCCGATGCTTTTGTAATCAATTCTCCTCACAATAAACAACAACATTCAACTGTAACATTCTTTGAATGAGCCGCGAGGCAAAAGAAAACAAAGCGGGAATGAAGAATGAGGCAGGCACGAAGATCTAAGCAATGTGTGTCAAAACAGATGCTGCATTAATTCTCATCATTCCTCCACTGCCTCTTCTTAAAAGGAAGATTAAGGAACCACCTCAAGTCTTACATGATGACTGAACGGGGAATGCAAAATGATTACAGAGACATTGCAAGTAAAAGTAAAGACAAGTGTAACAGACCAGACTTTCCTTGAATGATGACCAGTAATTTTGGTATTCTGATTGTCTTCTTCTCAGTTAAATGCTAACATCTGTGCTAATAGTAGTAATTAAGGACACTGTTCATTGTTGTGAAATATAACATAGTGTGTGTATGTGTAATTATATATAACATATACTGCACTCAGGAAGTGTGGGTAAATTTAGTGGTAGCTGCACCATTCTGTTATTAATCAATACAATATCTCATAAAAACTCAAATTGCAATTTATAAGTCTCAACTGCTTAGCCTATGACTCTATATTTTTTTAAAATATTTTTATTCAAGGCACTGAACATATTAAACACAGAATACAAAATATCAGAAGAATAACCCAACAAACAACCACTGAACCCCAATACCCCGACACCAACTCCCCCACCATGTCCTGCTTTACCCATTTTAATCCCCTTGCACCCCCACCCCTCCAACTTTGCTGACCCCTCAATTTTCCCTGAAGAAATCAATGAACAGTTTCCACCTCCAGACAAACCCTTCTACCGACTCCCTTGGAGCGAACATGACCTTCCCTAAGCTCAGGAAGTCTGCCAGGTCGCTCACCCATACCTCTGCGTTCGGCGGCTCTGTCCCGCCAGCCCAACAAAACCCGTGCCCGGGCCATTAGAGAGGCAAAGGCCAATACATCGGCCTCCCCCCCCCCCCCCCCCCCCCCCCACCCCACTGCCCCCCAGACCTCCAGTTCTTCTGACACACCAAATATTGCCACCTCCGGACTCGGAACTATCCCCACACTTAACACCTCAGACATCATGTCTGAGAATCCTTGTCAGTGCCCCCTCTGCCTTGGACATGCCCAGAACATGTGATTCACGAGTCCTCTCATGCACCGCCCACACCTATCCCCCACCCCCACAAAGATCCTGCTCATCCTCGCCCCAATCATGTGGACCCGATGCACCACTTTAAACTGAATGAGGCTTAACCTCGCAGTTGATGAGGACGCGTTCACTCTCCACAAGACCGCTGCCCCCATCCCAGGCAGCACCTCCCCACCCAGCTCCTCCTCCCACTTGTGCTTAATATCCTCCACCTGAGCACCCTCCGTCTCCATCAATTCCTTATAAATGTGCGACACCTTCCCCTCCCATATTTCATCCTCCGATAGCAACATGCCCTGCAGCACCAGAGGCGGCAACGTCGGGAAGGTCAGCACCTCTCTCCCCACCTGCAGGTACCTAAAACCATTCCCCTTGGGCAACTCATACAATTCCTCCAGCCCCGCGAATTTTCTCCCTGTATGCAAGTCCCTGAAATACTCAATCCCCACCTGCTGTCACCCCCAAATCCTCGCGTCCAGCCCCGCCGGCACAAACTTATGGTTGGCGCAGATTGTGCCCTCAACAACATACCCCCCAACCCAAAATACTGCCTACACTGTCCCCACACCTTTTAAGCCGACACACCACCACTGGGCTCACAGAGTATCTGGCTGGCAAGAATGACAGAGGCAACAACAACAAAGCCCTCAAACCTGTTCACCTGCATGACGCCGATTCCACTCGCCCCCCCCCCCCCCCCAGACCGACCTCCCTCCACAGCCCATTTCTTCACCATCACAGTATTCACCACCCAATAATAATTTATCAAATTCGGCAACACCAACCCCTCTCCCCACGCCTCCATTCTAAAAATGTTCTCCGTACTCGTGGGGCCTTCCCAGCCCACACAAACCCCAAGATCAGACCATTAACATTCCTAAAAAAGACTTGGGCATAAAGATCGGGAGGTTCTGGAACACAAACAAAAACCTAGGTTTCATAATATACATCTATGTATATAATGAGGTGCAGACAGGCAATGATTGACACACAGGATGACCAGTAAGCACATAGAACAGGGCAGCCAATCACCAGACAAGACACTCCCACTATACAGCCAGAGGGCACTAGGTTTCCTGCTCTCTTGGGACCCAGCCACTGAGACAGTCAGAGTTTGTGAGCTGGCCAGTGCAAACACCATGTGGTAGCTAGTAAGTCTGGTCAGGCTAGTACTTGGTCTCCAGTCAAGTCAGTACAGTTGAACGTGTATAGTAGTTAAGACGTTAAAGAAAACCGTGTTGCATCTTATCAAGTGTTGGAGGTCTGTCTCTCGTTACACTGCATCAAGTGCAGTCCACATCGACCCAGCCTGCCTAACACATCACTGGGCTGCATCATCATTTTCACTGTTTACACACACCCAGCCAGTGACAGCGGCAACACATCCCATCTTTTAAAATTCTCCTTGCTTCCCTTCACCAATCGAATCATGTTTAATCTATGCAACTGGGCCCACCTCTGTGCCATCTGGATGCCTAAGTACCTAAAGCTCCTCCCCTCCACCCTAAACGGCAACCCCCCTAAATTTCCATTCTTGCCCTCTGGCATTGACTGGGAACACCTCACTCTTTCCCATGTTCAATTTATATCCTGAAACCCACAAAATTCCCCTAAAATATCCATAATTCCTCCAATGCTGCCCATTGGGTCTGAAATATATAATAAAAAATAATTTGTATGTAGTAAAACCATATGCTCGGCAACCCTCCCCCACCCTCAATCCCTCTCCAAGGCCTCGACCCCCTAAGCACCATTGCCAATGGCCTGATCTGCAAGGTGAAAAGTAACAGGGAGAGAGGCACCCCTGTCTCGTCTGATAGTGTAGGCCAATGTCGCCTAAACATACCTGTTTCATCTGCACACTCGCCACTGACTCCTTGTACAACAGCCAGACCCAATTCACAAAACCCTGCCTGAACCCAAACCGCCCCAGAACTTCAAACATATGCACCCACTCCATCGACCAAAAGATTTCTCCGCTTCCATCGCCACCGCTACCTCCAACTCCTGCCCCACCGACGATATCATATAATCACATTAAGTAACCTCCGCATATTCGCTGACAACTGCCTTCCCTTCACAACACCTGCCTGGTCCTCCCCTATCACCTCCGGCACACTCAATTTGTGATGCAAGCGCATCAACATTCAGCAGCGATATCGGACGGTACGATCCACACTGCTCCGGGTCCTTATTCTTCTTTAAAATCAGGGAGATGGAAGCCTTCGGCAGTGGCCTCATTTGACGTCCTCACCAGCAGTGGCCCCAGCTCCACTCCAGACTTATCATAAAACTCTACTGGGAACCCATCCTGCCCCGGAGCCTTACCTGACTGCATCACCCCCATGCCATTCATCACCTCCTTCAATCCAGTTGGGGCTCCCAGCCCCTGAGCCACCTCTCCTCCACCTTGGGAAACTCCAACCCATCTAGAAACCGCCGCATCTCCTCCTCACCTGTCTGGGGTTCCAACTCGTACAGACTGCTATGCAAGGCCTCAAAAGCCCCATTCACCCCCTCCGGGTCTGTCACCAGATTGCCTCTCTTGTCTCTCACATGACCTGTCTCCCTCACTACTGCTTGCTTCCTCAGCTGATGGGCTCCCTCACTGCCCTCAGGCATCCCGAAGATTCTCCTTTTCTGTCTCCTGGAGTGGTTCTCAAGGTCCTTGAGGCAGCAGGCCTTTGGGTCAGCAGGGTAGCATGGTGGTTAGCATAAATGCTTCACAGCTCCAGGGTCCCAGGTTCGATTCCCGGCTGGGTCACTGTCTGTGTGGAGTCAGCACGTCCTCCCCCTGTGTGCGTGGGTTTCCTCCGGGTGCTCCGGTTTCCTCCCACAGTCCAAAGATGTGCGGGTGAGGTGGATTGGCCATGCTAAATTGCCCGTAGTGTCCTAATAAAAGTAAGGTTAAGGGGGGGTTGTTGGGTTACGGGTATAGGGTGGATACGTGGGTTTGAGTAGGGTGATCATGGCTCGGCACAACATTGAGGGCCAAAGGGCCTGTTCTGTGCTGTACTGTTCTATGTTCTATGTCCTCCAATTTCTCTCGTAACCTCTTCTGGCTGTGTAGCACTATCCCCAACTCTGTCTCCAGCGAGGCCATCCGCTCCTTATGCTCCCCCACCACCTCCTGGATCATCAAGCCCTGAACCTCCTGCCTCTGCTCCACACGCTCAATCGCAGCTCTGAGCAGTAGCACCAACTTAGCCAAATCCTCCAAAGCCTCTTTCCTCTGCTGTTGGAATTTGCCGTACAAAAACTCCCCCAGCTGTTCCATCGACCCACTAGGCGGACAGCACTGGCCCCCTTCCCCTCCACCATCTTCACCTGTGGCGCACCACGAAAACTTTCTTGCTCATGCAGCTCTCTCTTTCTCATGGCACTTCTCATCCTCTGATCCATATACCAGATTCACCAGAGGGGTTTTACCTTCCCTGGGCACTCACTCATTTTTGCCCTAAAAAAAAAAAACGCCTATACCACTGGGGAAGGGCCGAAAAAACCAACCTTGAGTGGGAGCCACCAAATGTGTCAATCTTCCTGGGTAATACTTATCCCTCAAACTTATCATGTTGATGTCTGTGATGTTTGGGAGACCAGGTTGCATACAAAGTTAAGTTATTGACATGGATCTGGGCAGCAATGGGTGGGATTTTCCATCTCTTTCCACCGGTGAGATCTCCCCCCCCCCTCCCCCCCCCCCCTCCCCCGCTGGCAGAGCCATTAAGCAATGCATGACCATTAGGTTCATTATAACCTCTTCAAAACAATGAATGTACGAATAACCTTTGTCACCACCCCAACCTCTTTTTCTTCTTCAAAGTAGTTGCGATTAAGATCCAGGGTAATGCTCCGTGGAAACCAAGTTCAAATCTGGCCACTGAAATTTGAATTCAATAAAAATCTGGAATTAAATGTCTAATGATGCCGATGAAATGTTGTAAATACCCACCTGGTTCAGTAATGTCCTTTAGGGATTGAACTCTTACCTGGATTGGCCTATATGTAATTCCAGACTCACAACAAGCTAGTGGTTGACTCGTAAATGCTCTCATTTTATGAAGGTAGAGAAGTATAATCTTTATTAGTGTCACAAGTAGGCTTACATTAACACTGAAATGAAGTTACTGTGAAAAGCCCCTAGTCGCCACATCCCTGTCCGGATACACTGAGGGAGAATTCAGAATGTCCAATTCACCTAACAAACACGTCTTTCGGGAGCACCCGGAGGAAACCGACATAGACACAGGAGGAACGTTCAGATTCGGCACAGACAATGACCCAAGCCGGGAATCGAACCCGTGTCCCTGGTGATGTGAAACAACAGTGCTAACCACTGTGCCACAGTGCCACCCGCAGTGTGTTACTGTGTTGCCCACAGTTCTCTTGCTACAACTGTGCGGGGCATTGGAGTGACTGCATTGAGAATACTGTGTACAGTTTGGTGACACAGTGGGGCAAGGTGGGACAGTGGTTAGCAATGGTGCCTCACAGTGCCGGAGACCTGGGTTCGATTCCCACCTCGGGTGACTGTCTGTTTGGAGTTTGTACATTCTCCTTGTGTCTGTGTGGATTTCCTGCAGGTGCTCTGGTTTCCTCCCACAGTCCAAAGATGTGCAGGTTAGTGTCCAAAAGATTGGGTGCAGTTACGGAGAGAGGGCAGGTACGTGGGTCTAAGTATTGGTGCTCTTTCAGACGGTTGGTGCAGACTCATGGGCCGAATGGCCTCGTCAACTGTAGTACTGTAGGCGCAGTGGCACAATGGTTAACACTGCTGCCTCACTTCCGGTTCAATTCCGGTCTCAGGTGACTGCGGAGTCTGCACATTCTCCCTGTGACTGCATGGGTTTTCTCCAGGTGCTTCAGTTTCCTCCTCCAGTCTAAAGATGTGCGGGTAGGGTGGATTGGTCATGCTAAATTGCCCTTTAGTGACAAAAGGTTAGAGGATTACAGGGTTACGGATGTAGAATGGGTGTGGGGGCCTAGGTGAGGTGCTCTTTCCAAGGGCCAGTGCAGACTTGCTGAGCCAAATGGCCTCCTTCTGCACTGTAGAGATTATATAATAAAACAGGATGGTTTGCGAGTTGGAATAAAACCTGGAGTTGGTATTCCTATGCATCTGCCACCCTTCGGGATGAATCCTTCAGCCATTCGCTGATGGCACGATTCTCTGATCCCACCAGCAGTGCACCCCGCCCATGGGTTTCCTACCGGCGTGGGATAGTTTCAATGAGAAATCCCATTGACAAGCGGCGAGCGTACAAAATCCTGCCACTGGCGAACGGCGCTCCAAATTCTCCATCCTCACTAGAAGTGGTAGCGAGGCAAACTCGCAATGGAGAATCCAGGCTTTGATCGTCTAGGTGAGTGGGTTACAGGTTTGGAAGATGCTATTGAAGGAGTCTGGGTGAGCTGGGTTGCAGCGCATCGTGCAGCGGCTGCACACTGCTGCCACTCTACACTGATGGTGGAGGGAGGAAATGTTTAAGTGGGTGAATGGGTTGCAGGCCAAGCAGGCTGTTGAACTGTACTGGAGCTTCTCGAGTGTTGTTGGAGCTGCACGCACCCTGGCAAGTGCAGAGTATTTCATCACATTCCTGATTTGTACCTTATAGATGGTGGACCGGCTTATCTCTCCTTATCTTCCTGGCCCTCGTTTCAGCCTATGACATTGCATTGTGTTTCTTTGTTTGCTTTACTCAAACTTACCAATCTCACAGACAGGACAGGTAAACTAGGCGTAGGTGTGGTTTATTTGAAGATAAGTGCAGGCGGGGGCTCAGCAAACAGATTTACTTTATTGATTCAGCATTTATCAATCATGAGGGCCGCACCGCTGCAATTCTACACACACATACTGCAGGCACCACTGGCTGCTGTTCACATGCTGCTCTACATCCTGGATACTTGCTCAAACGCTGCAAAGAACACACCAAGAAATTAAACCAGGGGGACAACCCGGTAGCGACCCAGGCACTGGAAATTACAACAGCAAACCCAGCCCTGTCGACCCTGCAAAGTCCTCCAAACTACCACCTGGGGGCTTGTGCCAAAATTGGGAGAGCTGTCTCACAGACTGGTCAAGCAACAGCCAGACATAGTCATACTCACAGAATCATACCTTACATATACCGTCCTAGACATCACCATCCCTGGGCATGTTCTTTCCCACCAGCAAGACAAATCCAGCAGAGGTGGTGGCACAGTAGCATATATTCGGGAAGGAATTGCCCTGGGAGTCCTCAATATTGACGTGACACGATGTCTCACGGCACCAATTCAAACATAGGCAGGGAAATCTCCTGCTGATTACCACATACCACCCCTCCTCAGCTGATGAATCAGTACTGCTCCATATTACACACCACTTGGAGGAAGCACTGAGGGTGGCAAGCGTGCAGAATGTACTCTGTGTGGGAACTCCACGTGTTGTGTGGCACTGCCACCGTGCTAAATAGGATAGGCTTCGAACAGATCTAGCAACTCAACACAGGGCTTCCATGATGTGCTGTGGGCCACCAGTAGCAGAATTGTACTTAGCCACAATCTGTAATCTCATGGCCTGGTATATTTACCACTCTCGCATTGCCACCAAGCCAGGAGATCAAACCTGGTTCAACAAAGGGTGCAGGAGGAAATGCCAGGAGCAGCATCAGGCATACTGAAAAATGAGGCATCAATCTGGTGAAGCTACAACACAAGACTACTTGAGTGCCAAACAACATAAGCAACAAGTAATGGACAGAGTTAAACAATTCCACAACAAACAGGTCAGATCTAAGCTCTGCAGTTCTGTCACATCCAGGTGGACAATTAAACAACTCACTGGAGGAGGAGGCTCCACAAATATCTCCATCCTCAATGGTTGAGGAGCCCAACTCACCTGTACAAAAGATAAGGCTAATCCATCTTGCTCTCCTCCAGAGGACCCCAGCATCACATATGTCAGTCTTCAGCCAATATGATTCACTCCACGTAATATCAAGCTGAAAGTACTGCATACTGCAAGGTCTATGGAACCTGACAATATTCCAGCAATAGTTCTGAAGACTTGTGCTCCAGAACATGCCACACTCTTAGCCAGGTTGTTCTAGTACAGCTACAACACTGGCATCTCTCCGACACTGTGGAAATTTGCTCCGGTATGTCCTGTACACAAAAAACAGGACTAATCCAATACAGCAAATTACCGCACATGAGTCTACTCTCGATCATCAGCAAAGTGACGGAAGGGGTCAGCAACGGTGGTGTCAGGCAGCACTTACTCAGCAATAAGGATCAAGGATTGCCTTGATCCACTACAGTTCGCCTACCGCAGCAATAGGTCCAGAGCAGACACCATCTCCCTGGCTCTGCACTCACCCCTGGAACACCTAGATAACGTGCCCCAGACCAACCCCCCACAGTGCCCCCAGTCCCTATGTCCCCCCTGCCCATGGATTGGCCCTCCTCCGACTATAGCGCCACTGGACTGAGTTCCCGATGGATGAGACCATGAGAGACCCATGGCGTCGGGAACTCAGCCAGCTGGGGCGGTACATCAGGGGGCAGGCCTCAGGCAATGTCCTGAGGCCATCGATACGTCGCAATCCTAGCGTATGCCACTTTTGAGGGGGCGGAGCATTGCGAAAACGGCGCCTCCCCTGATTTGGTCAGAAACTTGGATTCTCTGGCCGTTCATCGAATCCGATTTCGCCTTCGGCAACCGGACAATCTAGCCCCATTTATCGTTTAATCTTTGAAAATACTTCATTTGTTTCTCCGCTATAGAAAATATTGACGATGGATCATTTGGCTCATCGAGCACATGATATTAGGAAATGCATGCTTCCTCCGATGTAAATCTAACTGATTATTGAATGACTCCAGAGTTGATGCCCGATCATCTTCTTGTATGTTCATTCCCTTAGGTATTAGGAATTCTTCATAATGGAGAAATGCTTTGCGAGTGTTGGTTCTGAATCTTGCCTTTTTCCATTTTGAAGCCACTTGGCCTACAATTAATAATAATAATATAACAATAATCGCTTATGGTCATAAGTAGGCTTCAATGAAGTTACTCTGAAAAGCCCCTAGTCGCCACATTCCGGCGCCTGTTCGGGGAGGCTGATATGGGAATTGAACACGCGCTGCTGGCGTTGTTCCTGCATTACAAGCCAGCTATTTAGCCCACTGTGCTAAACCAGCCCCATACGATTGTAGCTAGACGTCACACACAGGACTAATCCTTTTCACTCCGCTTTTCATCTGTCTCTCTGAAGTTTTCTTTTGTTATGGGAGAGTCGTTTTCAGAACCACAAAATGTATCATGGAGTTCAACCAATCCCCAACAGAATTGTTGCTTTTGAAGCACACGGCTTGTTCCCCAGGTGTATTATTACAATTATGAACACGTGGTTTTTAATACAAAACAATGTTTATTCCATGAACTCAAATTAACCTTTTAAATAAACTCTTATTTAATCTCTTAACACCCCTTACTTCAACGATAACCCCGAAAATAATACAACACTACCCAATCCTGCAAACTGTTCCTTTACACATCCAAAAGACTTCACAAATCCTTCAAACAGAAGCACATTAGATTTATATTCAATACTGAGACCTTTTTACAATTCCAATTTCACCAAAGGATTAAGAGATAGTCCTTCATGGCAGAGATCACCAGCAATGCAGCTCACAGCCACACCCAAGTTTTCTTCAAACTGAAACTAAAACTCCCAAAAAAAAGCAGAAGCGGGCTCAGCTCCACCCCCCCCCCCCCCCCCCCCCCCCGTGACATCACTTCAGTAATATGATCAGCTGAATTTCTTAAAGGTACATTTCTTAAACATCCAATTCTTAGAGGCACTCTCACATGACTTTTTTTAGCCTCCTTAGAAGGCTGAAGAATCCATGTTTTTCCAACTTTTCCTGATAAATCAGGCCATTCTTGTGGCTCTTTATTACAACAATTAGAATCCTTGAATCCTGACAATGCAGAAGGAGGCCATTTAGCCCATTGTGTCTGCAACAACCCTCTGAAAGAGCATCCTACCTAGGCTCACTCCCAGGTCCTATCCCGTATCCCCATCTAACCTGCACAACCTTGGGCACTAAGAGGCAATTTTAGCATGGCCAATCCACCTAACCTGCACATCTTTGGACAGTGGAAGGAAACTGGTGCACCCGGAGGAAACCCACGCAGACATGGGGAGAATGGGCAAACTCTACACAGCCAGTCACCCAAAGTCGTAATCGAACCTGGGTCCCTGGCACTATGACACCGTGCCTTGTTTCCCAGTAATTAGACTAGTCTAAATGTAATTGTCGCCAGTCCCTGAGAACCATAGGGTACTCATCCCTTTGAGAGAGAGCTGACTGGTGGTGATTTAACCTGAGGGTCATGACACCTCAGGCCAGGGGCATAGAGTGCAAGAGCAGGTGTATGCATGTAGTAATTTATAGTGAATGTGTCTTCTGATGTGAAGAGCGAATCATTCAAGTTGCAAGGAAGTTATGTTGAATTTATAATAGTCACTAGTTATTTTTTAAATTTAGATTACCCGATTATTTTTTCCAATTAAGGGGCAATTTAGTGTGGCCAATCCACCTACTCTGCACATTTTTGGGTTGTGGGGGCGAAACCCATGCAGACACGGGGAGAATGTGCAAACTCCACACGGACAGTGACCCAGAGCTGGCATCGAACCTGGGACCTCAGTGCTGTGAGGCAGCATTGCTAACCACTCGGCCACCGTGCTGCCCCGATAAGTCACTAGTTTTACCTCAGCTGGAGTACTCTAGTTCTAGATGTTGTACTTTAGGAATGATGTGAAGGCATTAAAGAGGCTGCAGAAAAGATTCACAAGAATGGTCCCAGAGAAACTTTAGTTACATAGGTAAATTGGAGAAGTTAGGACAGTTTTCCATAAAAGTATTAAAAATCATGAGGGGTCTGGTGAGAGTAGATAGAGAGAAATTGTCTCCACTCGTGAACGGATTGAGAGCGAGAGGATACAGATTTAAAGTAATTAGTATAAGGGGCAAAAGGGATCTGAGGAAAAAACTTTTTCACACAGTGAATGGCAGAGTTTGGAATGCACTGCCTCAAAGTGTGGAGGCACGTTCAGTTGAAGCATTCAAAAGGGAAATATACTGCTATCTGAAAATTAAGAATGAGCAGGGTTATGGGGGGCAATGGCACGAGGGGAGTTGCTCATTTTGAGAAGTGGTGCAGACACGATGGGCCAAATGGCCTCTTACTGTGCCGTAGCAATTCTGTGATTGAATTCTGTGAAAGCAAATGTGTTTTTATAACAGTCCATCTCATGAAAAAAGCCAGAGCCACATTAAATGCTTCACCATGTCCTCAGCATAAACCAATGTGTTCACAACCAAATACCTTAATCACTGCTGTTACAGCAGCATGCCACGTCTCCATTTCATCAATTTATAGCGAGAAGCTGGGGTGTTGGTCAGTGGATGTGAAGCTGGCTTTAGCCACAAGAAGATCACAAGAAGAGCTGCTATACACTTCAAATAACTGGCTTTTGATTTACCCTCTAATTTGTCGCCCTCCAATCCATTCCCTCTTCAAAACAAGCAATTAGGCTCGACTGTACGCCTTCAAAAGGAATAGTTTAAACCAAAAGCTGTAGCTCTGCCTCTTACCACTCTATGGCACTCTTTACAACAGTTTGCTATAAATATGAGGTTGTTGTGATTTACAACTGTGTCTTTAATTTAAAATTAAAGGGACCATGTGATTTGTTCTGAAATCTGTCGAAAAACAGTCCTGGATGACTTAGCTATTAAAGATTAAAAGGAGGCCTGGGTTGTTTCCTGGAAAGAAGGTGCAAGGTGTCCACACTTGAGAGACAATGGCAGCCGTATTTGTGTTTCAAGTGGTTTGACTGCTGCTCTCCAAAGTCCTAGAAACATATTGAGAATGTAGGATTGCAAATAGCCATACTTTAAACTGTCCACTTACTTCCAAGATCAAAGAGAATTGGGGCCTCCAGAATAGCTAATCAACATTTCTACCTGGATACAAGGCCCATGTCATTCACATTGCCATGGAGCTGGGAGCTGAGAGTGAAAGGCTTTCTAAGTTATTCCTGTAAACTCACAGACACAGGCAGTCTGTCAGGGTCCAGGAGTGAGGGAGAAGCGAGAGGCCGAAAGTCTCTGTGGTTCACCATGCAATAATTTGGGTGGGAGCTCATGAATGGATTGAAAAGTTCACGCTGCTGTGGACACATTATTTGATGTGGGGGTATAATCCCGGCATATGAGCCTGATAAGAACATGCTAATTTATTACAATGAAGTTTCCACGTTCAACGTCTCAGACGGGTAGGAGGGGACAATCACTTCCTGTTTTGACATTGATGTGAAATGCAACTTTGGTCTTCTCGCAATATTTTCCGCTCTCGCTGTCAAATCCTGCCGGACATGAATGGGGACGGAAAATCAGGGCCACCTGTTCAGCTATCACTTGGAAGTTCGAATTTCTTTTTAACAGTCCCCACAGAGCTCATAACAAGTTGGATGTGTTATATATATACATAAATGAAATGTGAATCATTACTCTGATAATATCATTCAGAAGGAACAACCGTATGAAATCCTCCTGTTGGAAGATTCTAGTTACTTTTTCACAGTGCCTATATTAGTTCCATTTGTTATCTGTGAATTCTCCACTATCTGGACACAGGAGTGAAGGAAAAACATTGAAAAGCCAGCCATATTTTCTATCGATACACCGCCACCTGATTTAGTATTAAGCCCCATCGGACCAATCTAATTGCATCGATTGTAAGCCGGGCTGGCATGACACCAGCAGAAGAAATGTTGAAGGCTTGACACAGGTTCTGTTTCCCTTGACAATGAAATGCTCCTTTATATGGGTACCCTTGCCAAAACCACACCCATTAGTTCCCAACACTCCAATGGAAACATAAAATGGTCCTCTGCATCAAGATGGCAGCTGTGTGCAGCACAATTTACAGTCAAAGAAAAACATTATAATTGCAAAAAGGCTATGTGCCCAGTTCAACAATGAGCTGGCTAAATAAGAGAAGGTAGGAAGGAGCTATAAGGCGGTTATGTGATCAAAGGGTTCTAATGACACTGTAAGTATAATCTGAGCACAGACTGTGTAAATATATTGTAACACATGGCAGAGAGCCATCTCGTGCGTGTCCTGGCAAGAATAGACTTTAGATGGAAAAGTGAGTGGCCCTTTGAGATAAACGTTCAGGCAAATAAAACATGTCAGAACAGAGAAATGTTAAGCATTAAAACTGCTCACAGTTGACTTTGAGGTTCATGACGCCAATTTCTTTGCCGACATGAAAAATTAATTGGAGGTAGCATTGCCAATGATAAGTCCCACCGACCTGGAGAAGTGCAGAGACAATGAGAATTACCCTTACCTTCAGGCAAGCTTCTAAATGGAAGGCAGGTCGACCACAACAGCAGAAGTTACAGCCTCGTAGATGGAACAGGCAACTCCCAATGAAAAGGAACACACCCTGGTAAGGAAAGAAAGTGATTTATCTGTCTCTGCTTTGACATCATGGTGCAAAGCAGTAACAGTGACTAGTTGGCCTGAGAGAGGAAGACAGTGCTCAGTTTGAAAAGGAACAGCAGTGGTTTCGAGGGAATCGATGCAGTATGAAAGAGCTCACATTTTATGTAGCATCTTTCAGAACCTTAGGATTTCAAAGCAATTTAGCACTCCTGATGTGCTATCACTTACGTTATAGCAAAACAAAACAAAGATAACCAAATAGTCAAAAAGGAATACTGCTGGAAGGAGGACATGGCATCTGCTTAGGCACCAGAAATAGAAAGAGCTCATCTATCTCTGCAAACTCCCCCTTACTAACACCTAGGCGCTTGTGCCAAAATTGGGAGAACTGTCTCACAGACTAGTCAAGCAACAGCCTAAGATAGCCGTACTCACGGAATTATACCTTACAGACAATGTTCCAGCCGCCACCATGTCTGGGTGTGTCCTGTCCCAGTGACTGGGCAGACCCACCAAAGGCGGCGGCAGCACTGTGGTGCATAGTCAGGTGGGAGTTATCCTGAGAGTCCTCAACATCAACTCCGGACTCCATGACGTCACATGGCATCAGGTCAAACTTGGGCAAAGGAATTTCCGACTGATTGCCACCTACCACGCCTCAGCTGATTAATCAGTACGCATGGAGGAATGGGCCCAACAACATGGCTGTTGAACGCCATTTGGAGGAAGCGCTGAGAGTGGAAAGAGAATGGAATGCACTCTGGGAGAGGACGTCAATGCCCATCAACAAGAGTGACATACCACTACCTTGGTACAACTATTGACCCAGCTAGCTGAGTCCTGAAGGATATATCTGCCAAACTAGATCTATGGTAGATGGGTGAAAAATTACAAATTTACCCGTCCATGATGCATCTGTACATGACGGTATAGTTTGCAGTCCTTGTGAAGATCAAGACCCGTCTTCACACTCAGGGTGCCCTCCATCATGTTGTGTAGCACCACCATTATGATAAATGGGATACATTCAAAACAGATTCAACAGCTTATAATATGGCACCCAGGAGCCATATTTAGGGGCCATAGCAGTAGTTCTGTATTCAACCACAATCTGTAACTTAATAGTTCAGCATATCCAGTTGGATAACAAACTGGCTAACCGATAGAAGACAGAGAGTTGTGGTGGATGGCAAATATTCAGCCTGGAGCCCAGTTATCAGTGGCGTACCGCAGGGATCAGTTCTGGGTCCTCTGCTGTTTGTGATTTTCATTAACGACTTGGATGAGGGAGTTGAAGGGTGGGTCAGTAAATTTGCAGATGATACGAAGATTGGTGGAGTTGTGGATAGTGAGGAGGGCTGTTGTCGGCTTCAAAGAGACATAGATAGAATGCAGAGCTGGGCTGAGAAGTGGCAGATGGAGTTTAACCCTGACAAGTGTGAGGTTGTCCATTTTGGAAGGACAAATCTGAATGCGGAATACAGGGTTAATGGTAGGGTTCTTGGCAATGTGGAGGAGCAGAGAGATCTTGGGGTCTATGTTCATTGTTCTTTGAAAGTTGCCACTCAAGTGGATAGAGCTGTGAAGAAGGCCTATGGTGTGCTAGCGTTCATTAGCAGAGGGATTGAATTTAAGAGCCGTGAGGTGATGATGCAGCTGTACAAAACCTTGGTCAGGCCACATTTGGAGTACTGTGTGCAGTTCTGGTCACCTCATTTTAGGAAGGATGTGGAAGCTTTGGAAAAGGTGCAAAGGAGATTTACCAGGATGTTGCCTGGAATGGAGAGTAGGTCATATGAGGAAAGGTTGAGGGTGCTAGGCCTTTTCTCATTAGAACGGAGAAGGATGAGGGGCGACTTGATAGAGGTTTATAAGATGATCAGGGGAATAGATAGAGTAGACAGTCAGAGACTTTTTCCCCGGGTGGAACACACCATTACAAGGGGACATAAATTTAAGATAAATGGTGGAAGATATAGAGGGGATGTCAGAGGTAGGTTCTTTACCCAGAGAGTAGTGGGGGCATGGAATGCACTGCCTGTGGTAGTAGTTGAGTCGGAAAATTTATGGACCTTCAAGCGGCTATTGGATAGGTACTTGGATTAGGGTAGAATAAGGGAGTGTAGGTTAACTTCTTAAGGGCAGCACGGTAGCATTGTGGATAGCACAATTGCTTCACAGCTCCAGGGTCCCAAGTTCGATTTCGACTTGGGTCACTGTCTGTGTGGAGTCTGCACATCCTCCCCGTGACTGCGTGGGTTTCCTCCGGGTACTCCGGTTTCCTCCCACAGTCCAAAGATGTGCAGGTTGGGTGGATTGGCCATGACAAATTGTCCAAAATTCTATGATTAACCTAGGACAAAAGTTCGGCGCAACATCGTGGGCCGAAGGGCCTGTTCTGTGCTGTATTTCTCTATCTATCTATCTATCTATCTATCCCTCACACTACCATTGCCGTAATGCCAAGAGTTATAAAGCAGCATGTACTCAGTAATAACCTGTTCACTGATACTCAGTTTGGGTTCTGCCAGGGCCACCTGGCTCCTGACCTTCTGAAAGTCTTGGTTCAAACATAGACAAAATAGCTGAACTCAAGAGAGGAGGTGAGTAATTGCCCTTGACATCAAGATAACTTTAAATAAAAAAAATTTAGAGTACACAATTCATTTTTTCCAATAAAGGGGCAATTTAGCATGGACAATCCACCTAACCTGCACATCTTTTTGGGTTGTGGGGCCAAAACCCACGCAAACACGGGGAGAATGTGCAAACTCCACGTGGACAGTGACCCAGAGCCGGGATTGAACCTGGGACTCAGCGCCGTGAGGCAGCAATGCTAACCACTGCGCTACCGTGCTGCCCCATCAAGACAACTTTTGACCAAGTGTGGCATCAAGGAGCCGCAGGAAAATTCAAGTCAATGGGAATCAGGAGAAACACTCTCCACTGGTTGTAATCATACCAAGAACAAGGGAAGATGGTTGTGGTCATTGGAGAATTATTACCTCATCAGAACATCCATTGTATAGGAGCAGCATGTGGCACAGTGGTTAGCACTGGGACTGCGGCGCTGAGGACCTAGGTTCGAATCCCGGCCCTGGGTCACTGTCCGTGTGGAGTTTTCACATTCTCCCCATGTCTACGTGGGTTTCACCCCCACAACCCAAAGGTGTGCTGGTGGATTGCCCACGCTAAAAATTGCCCCTTAATTGGAAAAGAAAAATAATTGGCTACTCTGAATTTTAAAAAAAGAACATCCACTGCATGAGTTCCTCTGGGTAGTGTCCTAGGCCCATTCCACCCCATTGACTTTCCACAAAAAACAAGAAAAAAGAAAGTCTGTGAAGGAATACTCTCAACTTGCAGTTCCAACAACAGTCAAGAATTTTGATGCCATCCAGGAAAAGCTGGGTCGGCACCTCATTCACCAACTTAAACATTCAATCCGTCTGCCACCAATGTACAGTAGCAGCAGTGTGCACCATTTATAAGATTCACAGCTTGTACAGCAACTCACCGAAGCTTCTCCAACTGCACCTTCCAAACACACGACCTCGACCACTTCGAAAGGCAAAGGCAGCAAACACACGGAAAGACTACCAACTGCAAATTCCCTCCAAACCCCGCACCATTCTGAACTATATCACAATTACTTCACTGTCGCTGGATCAAAATCCTGCAACTCCCTTCCTGACAGCACTGTGGGTGTACCTATACAAGATGGATTACAAGAAGATGGCTCACCACCTTCTCGAGGCCAATTAGTGTTGGGCACAGATGACTGGTCTTGCCAGCAACGCCCACACCCCATGAAAGAATTAACAATTTATTCACATCAAGGTCCCACAAACAGTGACAAGATAATGGCCGGGAGTTACCCATCCCGCCGTTGTCAACGGGATTTCCCGGTGACTGCACCCCTTGTCACCAGGAAACCCGTGTGCAAGCATGCGACCGGAATATCCTGCTGGCTTGAAAAGCCGGTAGTTCGTGCCCAACACATCTTTGGTCACAGTACTGTGTCTAAAGATGTAGGATTAGGCACTGTTTCACAGCCTTTGTGTAAATTAGCTGATACAGTCTCACAGAAAGCAGTTTGATAGGGAAATATGATTATCGGTAAATGCTGTGTTTATCACAAATGAACATTCATTCATATCAATTCTTTTTTTTAAATAAATTTAGAGTACCCAATTATTTTTTCCAATTAAGGGACAATTTAGCATGGCCAATCCACCTACCCTGCACATCTTTGGTTGTGGGGGTGAAACCCACGCAGACACGGGTAGAATGTTCAAACTCCACACAGACAGTGACCCAGGGCCGGGATTCGAACCCAGGTCCTCAGCACCGTAGGCAGCAATGCTAACCACTGTGCCACCGTGCTGCCCTGATTCATATCAATTCTGATCACATCCTCAAAGATGAAGATCCAAAGACATTCACCACCAATGAATTACTTTCAAAGTGTAATCATTGATATGGAGTCAAATTGGAATCCAACTTGCATGACATGAATGATTAGTTAATATGTTTTTTAAGATGTCAGCTTTGGCTCTTACCTCTGCGCCAAGGGGTTTAAGCTGCATTCCAGCGATTTGAGCACATCATCCTGACACTGTCTGTTCTTTCAGTTGAACATGCAAGGTCCCATAGTGCCATTCAAAGAAAAGCAAGGAAATTCTCCCTCATACAACAAAATACTCAACAGGTCGAGCAGCATTTGTGGAGATAAAATCAGAGGGCCGATCTACCGGTCGTGTTGCACCCAAATGGTGGTGCGTGGGTAGATACCAGACTACCCCTCTTCCGGGATTTACCCACCTCGCCATGCCTTGTGAGATCTAATGCGATCTCACGAGACGTTGAGATCTGAATCCTGCTCATTGTGGGCGGATCACTATCTGGGAAATCTGCATAAGTTTGCTGACAATACGACCATAGTGGGCCGGATCTCGAATAACGACAAATCAGAATACAGGAGGGAGATAGAGAACCTAGTGGAGTGGTGCAGCGACAACAATCTCTCCCTCAATGCCAGCAAAACTAAAGAGCTGGTCATTGACTTCCAGAAGCAAAGTACTGTACACACCCCTGTCAGCATCAACGGGGCCGAGGTGGAGATGGATAGCAGTTTCAAATTCCTAGGGGTACACATCTCCAAAAATCTGTCCTGGTCCATATACAGCGCCTATACTTCCTCAGGAAACTAAGAAAATTTGGCATGTCCACATTAACTCTTACCAACTTTTACAGATGCACCATGGAAAGCATCCTATCTGGCTGCATCAGTCTGGTATGGCAACTGCTTGGCCCAGGACTGCAAGAAACTTCAGAGAGTCGTGAATACCGCCCAGTCCATCACACGAACCTGCCTCCCATCCATTGACTCCATCTACACCTCCCGCTGCCTGGGGAAAGCAGGCAGCATAATCAAGGATCCCTCCCACCTGGCTTACTCACTCTTCCATCTTCTTCCATCGGGCAGGAGATACAGAAGTCTGAGAACACGCACGAACAGACTCAAAAACAGCTTCTTCCCCACTGTCACCAGACTCCTAAATGACCCTCTTATGGACTAACCTCATTAACACTACACCCCTGTATGCTTCATCCAATGCCGGTGATTATTCAGTTACATTGTATACCTTGTGTTGTCCTATTATGTATTATCTTTTAATTCCCTTTCCTTCCCATGTACTTAATGATCTGTTGAGCTGCTCGCAGAAAAATACTTTTCACTGTGTGTTGGTACACGTAACAATAAACAAATCTAAATCCAATCCAATATTAAAGCGAGACAGCTAGTCTCACTCTAGTATGTGCTCGCCTGGTCTACCAAGGCCCTGTGGATCAAACCCCTTTGCCTCGGGCGAATGCTGTTCAGTGCTGATCCCCATAAATAGGGACCAGAAGGGACGGCACTTGGGGGGATTGGAGACAACCAGATGGTTGCCCTCTGGGTCGGGTGGCACTCTGGAAGTGCTGGTGCAACCTGGGTACCCTGATACTACCAGCCTGGCACCCTGGCACTGCCAAAGTGTCCAGGTGGCACTGCCAGCTGGCAGGGCACTGCTAGGGTGCCAGGCCGGCATATTCTCCTGTGTTGAATTTCGGGCCTGGGGTATGTGGTCGTGTGCAGGGGGCCGAGGACTTCCACATAGGTGAGTTGGGGCTTTGCGGGGGTTTGGGCGTCGTGTCGGGATGTCGCAAGATCGGAATGCCATTTCCTGCACTGAGGAATTCCGATGAGCGGAGCTCCTCCGTGCAGGAAACGGAACTAAGACATGACGGGGCGCTCCCCGCTGAAGCCTCAAATTGCAACAAAGTCCTGATAGATAGTGGCTAAACACGCTCGTCATGGGACTCTGTTGCAATTTGGTTAGTGCTAACGCATTGGAAACATCCAAAGTTAACGCTTTGTTTCTGATGGAAGGACATCGTCCTGAAACTGCCAGACTGGCTGAGAATTTCCAGCACTTCCTGTTTTTATTTCAGATTTCTATCTTCTGCAGTATTCTGCTTTTCAATGAGTTCTCCCTCATGTCCGGGTTAGCATTTATCCCTCAGACAACAGCAGTAAAAACAGAGGCCAGCATTCTCCATTTGAGAGACTTTGGCCGGGATTCTCCAATCCCGCGGCCAAATTCTGACGCCGGCGTCAAAAGTGGTGTGAATGACTCCAGCATCAAAGGGCCTCCAGGCCCAGGCATTCAGCCCTTCCTAGGGGGCTAGTATGGCATTGGAATGGTGTCCGCTGCTCCGTGGCTCGAAAGCCGACGCGCCACAGCCGGCGCAGGTCTGCGCATGTGCACCATGGCTGGCGCGGGTCCGCGCATGTGCGTGGGTTGCTGTCTCCGCTGTTATGGGTCAGGGTTTAGATAACCCCAAAGTGGATCATGGAGTTCATCTCACCCACAATATTTACTAGATTGTGGTATGGGAAGCACACGGCCCACTCTACAGGTGTGGTAAAGCAGAAATGGAAATGTATTTTTTTAAAGCAAAACAACGTTTATTCTATGAACTCAAGTTAACCCTTTTAAAACATAGTTTTACAATATCTTAACAACCATTAATTCAAATACAACCCCCAAAGACTACAACACTAAGTAAACCTTTAAGCTTTCCTTTTAACATCCATAAGACTGAAAACACCTTTCAACAGAAGCACATTAGGTTTACATTCACTACTGAGAACATTTATAATTCTGAATTCACCAAATGGTCAAGAGATAGTCTTTTGATGGCAGAGAGGCCGGCAGTTCACCTGCTTGGTCTGGCTTCAGCTCCAACACTGAAAACAAAAATAAAACACACCCTGCAGGCTGCTGAGAAACAAAACTAAAATGCGGACAGACAGCCCAGCTCCACCCACTCTCTGACATCACTGCAGTAGTAAACACAAATTTCTTAAAGGTACTCTCACATGACACCACGCCGATCCCTGGGCAATATGGCGGAGCCCTACAGGGGACCAGCACGGAGGAACATAGGCCTCCCACGGAATTAGCCTGCCCGCCAATGGTAGGCCCCGATCGCGGGCCTGGCCACCGTGGAGGCCCCCACCGGAGTCGGATCCCCCCATACAGACTGTACGGAACCCATGCCGGTGGGCCTCGGTTGAATTCGGTGGGCACTCGGCCCGTCGAGGCATGGAGAATTGCTGGGAGGGGGGGGGCATTTTTAACGGCCCCCGACCGGTGCGGCGGTGACCCCCCCCCCCCGGCACGATTGTTGCCGATTCTCCGGCGACCGGAAAATCGGCGGACCGGCGTCAGCCCGGCATGTCGCGATTCTCGAGGCCCCCCCCCCCACCGCCGATTCTCCGATCCGGCGCAGGATCAGAGAATCCCGGCCTTTAAGTACTGATGCCAGGACTGGATCACAAGAGTTCTATGTTGACAAAAGCGGTGCCTATCCTGGAGTGATTCAGGACACGTTAATGGGCTAACCTCGGTGCCAGGTGGAACTAATGCAATTCCAAGGAACACCAGCGTCTGATTGGTCGGTGTCGGGATTGACACTGGAGAGCCTGATAGGCTGCAGCCGCATATAAGCGTCACATTCCCCACACACCATCATTCCAGTCATGACGTTGCCACCCCGAAAAACGGTCCCAAGATTTGCAGATGCACAGCTGAAGACATCGCTTGATTATGTTTCTTTTTAAATTTAGAGTACCCAATTCATTTTTTTCCAATTAAGGGGCAATTTAGCATGGCCAATCCACCTTCAGTGCATATTTGGGTTGTGGGGGCGAAACCCACACAAACACGGGGAGAATGTGCAAACTCTACACGGACAGTGACCCAGTGCCGGGATCGGACCAGGGACTTCAGCGGTGTGAGGCAGCAGTGCTAACCACTGCGCCACCGTGCTGCCCCCAGATTATGTTGAGGAGAGGCAGGACACTTGTTCCCCAGGGTGGCAAGGAGGCTGCCACCCATGGACGTAAACCGGGGAGGGCGCAGGTGGCAGTGGCTATGCGTGCCAGGGGCACCATCGCCAGGACTGGGCAGACGTGCGGGAAGAAGCTGCACAATCTTCTCAGGGCAGCACAGGTGAGTCACCATCTCCGTGTCCTTGGCACCACCCCATCCCACATACACCCAAACCCATAACCCTGTCCCCCACCCTCTTCACGTAGCTCCCACCAGTCGGACCGGCAGGCAGCTCTGGGAGATAGTATGTTATACCCCCAGGCCAGCCAGGTGAGCCACCTCCACCACCCTGCCCCTGGCACCGACTCCCAACCCACACACCAGTAGTGCTCCCGCCCCCCCCCCCCCCCCCACTTCTTGGAGGACGACTGACCTCCACCCACCAGAAGTTTGTGTGCACCCCATCGTGTACCACATGCTGACACCCATCCTGCCTGCCATGGTTGGATGCCCTGCAGACACAGGCCACTACCGGCAGACTCCCTTTGCTGCCCAAGTCTGAATGTTTCACACTATGCATTGTCTGTCCCGGCCCCCAGGAGAAGGCAGCCCACAACCACAGGGAGAAAGAGAAGACCAGAGGGGCCCGCCGAATATGCGGCCCCTCACCACTGCAGAGCAGAGGACGTTGGTCCTGATCAGTAGGCCTGGAGAGCGAGCAGTCGCCGAGGCGGAGGTCGGCATCAGGGAATCAAGTTAGCTCCCGATGAATTCTGCTGTGCCTGTGGCTCAGAGGCTGCCAAAGGAGACACAGGTCACAGGGTGCGAATCACAGCAGGCCACCTGCACTCCTGATGTATCGCCTGGGGAACGACCTAGATGGAGCATTAGGGCCCATAAGGTGAGGAAATTAGACACCAGTTAAGTTGGCATGGATGCAGCACATGGGGTTAGTTATAGGGGCAAGGGCACAATATCTCTAATGGGTGTTGGAGATGGGCACGGGTTAGGGTCCCCAGGCTAACCACTGCACACCGTTCCATTACCCGGTCCCGCCTCCCCCCCCCCCCCCCCCCCCCCCCCGGATAGGCGTCATCAGCCACGACCGCAGAGGATAACCCCTGTTGCCCAGGAACCAACGCCTCACCAGGGGGTGCCCTTCACATGTGTCAGGCACCATCGAGCATGCCAGGATGAAGGCATTGTGAAGGCTGTCTGGGTATTGGGCACAGATGTGCATGATGAGCAGCTGGTCACACACCAACTGCACGTTTATTGAGTGCAACCTCTTTCGGTTTTTGAAGGACACCCCCTTATGCACTGGTGCTCGTAGCGATCACCCCCTGGACCTTGGGAATCCCAGTGCTGGCAGCGAATCCCACTGCCCGGGCAACCTGGTGTGCTCGGTCCATATTCGGTTCCTGGGCATGAAGGTTTATGTATTCAACATTTGGTAATGACGCGGATGCACCTGCACATGAAGGTCAATCCAAGACAGGTCCGCACCCGGCCCTTAGAAGGACTCTGTCACATAGAGGTTTAGGGGGCCTGTCACCCTGACAGCCACTAAGATCGGGTGTCCTCCTCCATGCCCCTGTGGTTCCAGATGCTCCATGATGCGGCAGAGATGTCACATGGTCTCCATGCTCAGCCGGAATCTTTGCCAATAAGTTTGGTTCGGTAGGTCCTCAAATGACAGGCGCACAAAGCTTGATGCTGTGCTGCCTTCCCACCTCCTGCTTGGCCTGTTGGACGGCCGGTTTTCCATCCTCACTGGCTGGCCCCTGCTCCTCTGGAGCAGGCGCCTGTTCAATAGGTTCTTCCCTGAGCAGCTCCTGCTCATACAGCCTCATGGTGTCCACTAGGGTTGCGGCAACCAGGCAGACGCTTACCACTCCTGGTTGTATACCGAAATCCATTTACTGTACGGGGTGAAAGGCAGACATATTTATATGATAGTTACCCCCATGCCCAACCAGGTCCACCGGGCTACACGGTGGTCCTGACTTGCACTGGAGGTACAGGGAATGCTTGCATCGGCCTGTTAATGATACACCAACAGCATTTACTGTACAATTTGCATGCCCACACCAACATGCAGTATGGAACGCACTCACGCGACTGTTGAGGGACTGGAGCATGGCATTCCGTACGGCACCCAGCCTCGTACGGCCTCGATTTTCGGCTGACATGCGATTCTCCGCCCAATTGTGCTTTGCGATTCCGGTATCGCTGGACGGAGATACCCGTCCAGATTATCTGATTAACTCATTTCTATTTGTGAGCCCTGCTTGTGTGCAAATTGGAAGCTATCGTTCCGGACGTTGCAGTAGTGAATATATATTCAAAGTATTCCATTGACTGTGAAGTGCTTCAGGACATCCTGAGGTTCTGAAGGGTACCAGATAAATGTAATGGCCATTCCAGCAAAGGATGGAATGTTGGCCAGGTAATTGCAATGGGAATCAGACAAGTAATGATTGGTGATATCAGCAGTGACAAGACAGGGGCGTGAATTTTCTGCTCCCGTTTTCTGCCTGTGGGATCAACCTCGGGAACAGGAAATCCTGCGAGATCCAAATCACGTTTGGATCCCCAAGTATAGAAGCTCAGGAGACCCGAAATGGTGAATCAAAATGGTGGATTATTTTCAGCCAAAAGAAAAGGTCACAACACGGCATACAGCACATAGATCCCAACTGGGATTACCAATCATGCCGGTCCCAATCCTGGCCGTTTTATAAGGGTTTATTCTACGAGCCCCAGCTGATGCGCTTCCGCCCATCACCTGCGAAGCAGGTACTCCACGTGCTCCATGGGGAGATCAATTGGGTCATCCCTGCGGGTGTCGTGAGGGTTATGACACTGATGTTCAACATCGGGGACATCATTATAGCACATTTATAGCACATTTAGAGCATAATCTTGTGAGAGAAAACTGGCACTTTGGTCAGGAAAGGAAACAACTTATCTTTAAACAATACATCATCTACAAGGCGCAAGTGTGTTGGAATAATCTCCACTTGTCTAAATGGGTGTAGGTCCATTAGCCCAGGTCCCTTGGACAGTACCTTCCAAACCCAGGACCACTATCATCTAGAACAGGGGTGGGCAAACTACGGCCCGCGGGCCGCATGCGGCCCGCCAAAGGTATTTCTGCGGCCCACCAAGTCATTAAAAAAAAAAAAAAAAATTTTTTTTAAAAATTTTTTTTTTTTTTTAAATTTTTTTTTAAGGTTAATGGGGGCGGGCTGTTGGGTTACTTACTGGTATAGGGTGGATACGTTGACTTGAGTAGGGTGATCATTGCACGGCACAACGTCGAGTGCCGAAGGGCCTGTTCTGTGCTGTACTGTTCTATGTTCTATATGAGGCGCCCAGAATCATAACCGGGTGAAGTAATTATTTTACTTAATATACTATGCGGCCCTTTGTGAATTGTGAATTTCTGAATGTGGCCCTTGCACGGAAAAGTTTGCCCACCCCTGATCTAGAAGGACAAGAGCAGCAGATATCTGGAAACCCCACCACCTGGAGGTTCCCCTCCAAGTCACTCACCGCCCCATCTTGGAAATATTTTGCCGTTCCTTCACTGTCGCTGGGTCATAATCCTGAAATTCCCTCCCTAACAGCATTGTGGGTGTACCTACACGTCAGGAACTGCAGCGGTTCAAGAAGGCAGCTCACCACCACCTTCTGAAGGGCAACTTGGGATAGGCAATAAACGCTGGCCTAACCAGCGACACCCACATCCCATTAAAAAGGATTTTTTTTAAAAACTCGAGCGGCTCAACTCCATCCAAGACTGAGCAACCTGCTTGCTTGGCACACAATCCACCATGTTAAATATTCACCCTCACTAGTATCGGCGTTCAGTGGCCATAGACCTCTAGCAATTGGAGGAACAAGGAAACAGCACCACATGCAAGTTCCCCTCCAAGTCACATACTATTGTCACTGGAACTATAATCGCCATTCTTTATCATCGCTGGGTGCAAGTCCTGGAATTTTCTCCTGTGAGCATGCCTACACCCTGAGGGCTACAACAGTTTAAAGAAGGCAGATTACCACCGCCTTCCCAATTATGGATGGGTGATAAATGCTGTTTTTTGCAGCATTGCCGAAATCCTATGAGCAAATATAAGAAATAATGCACTCACGTACCCTAAATGGTATCTGGGCCCTGTATTAATTTCTTAACTTCTTATCGATTTGAAAATAAACACATTTTTATTCATTGCATACATTTAAAACTTTATTGCATTAAGCGTTGCATCAAATCTGGCAAATATTTAATTCCAATCATATTCTCAAAGAAGGCAAAAGCAACTGAAGGAAATCTAATCACTGTAGAAAAGTTTACAATTATAATCTGTACAGCTTTTGTGCATTAACGAAAATGCATTTTTTGCCTTTGCAGCTTTCATTCCAATGAGCGTGATTCATCAGGTTTAATGTTGAGGATTACAATATAATATATACAGAGGAATTAATGATAGCCCTTCTCACTTGGTCAGTGTTTAAAATAAACTGTGTTTCTGCAAAAGGCTCTTACAGCAGTGGGTCAAAGTCCTTTGCTTGCAGGTATCCTGAGGAGATTGCATGGCTGCAGACAATTTTCATAAATGAGTGAAAGCTCTGAAACTGTGACTGAGCAGGGGACAGACTGAGAAACATGCTGTCATTTCCATTTGAGGGAGTCCTTTCAGCCTTCATCCCTTGCAACGGCTTTCTTAATGTGACTTCATGCTGTGGCGCTAAATGTCACACAGCATGGCTAATTATCACCCCAGTGCTTCTTTAACCGCTACTTACGAAGAACCTGCAGGCTCAGTGGCCTCTCCTAAGTCAGTCTGAAAAATGCGTATCAACTCATTGATTCCCACAACTTATTAACCTCTTCCTACCCGCTCTGTGTGAATGCCATACACTTCCTCTCTCCACCACTCTCTGTTGCAGGGGCCTCCAAACAGTACCCCTCACAGTCCAGATAACCCAATGTTTCCTATTGTCAAGTGGTCTTGCTCAAGGTTTGTAGGCCAAAGGTTTGAAAAGGACACCTTTACCTCATTGCTCATAAATTCTAAATCAGAGCACCTACATTGATCACTTGTAAGTTTAGAGTTTGGTTTGATGCCACAGTGCCAGCCATTCTACTGAGTGGTCTGAGGGTCTAATTTTGAAAAATGCACCTGCACTGCTGAAATCCATTGATACAATAGAATAACAATCCTACACCCTTTATGCTTTGAACCAGGGAGTTGTGACTTTTGTGCATAACCTTGTATGCTTTTTCCAATTATTATTCAAGCTTGCCTGACATGACACTTGATAAGATGAGGCCAGATACAAATCATTCAGCTATTTTACTTCAAAACAAGTGGACATACAAAGCAGCAGGTATGATTGGATTCACTAAATCCAATTGGGACAACTTGGCTTCATGTAAAAGTATGAAATAATGGTTATGCTACATTCTCCATATGCCAGTCAGTCACCATAAACATAAAAATTCCTAACTGTTCAACTGTATGGGTAAGCGTAATAACCTGCACAGGGCTCATCCAGCAAGGGATGATTTTTTTCCCTGTGCACACTGGAACTGTGAGCTCTCTTTCTGTGGGTGGTGTGGCTTACCCACCACGTGTATAAATGGTCGGGCACTGAAGAGACAACTAGAAAGGATAGAGGACCCGGTGAGGTGTAACCAGGCCTCGTGTAGATATTGCTAAATAAATGTATTTTATAAAACACGTTGGACTCCCCTCGCTTTGTTAAAGTAAGTAAAAGATAATAGTCTTGGTTTAGTGATAGCATTGTTGTCCACAAGTCATTAGAAACAACATAAACAAGGAATGGTTCACCACTATGTTCCTCACACTTCACCTGACTATTAGAACAACTGGGTGTACACTTTTCTTTAAGGCACAATCCTCAGAAGGCAACATATTATTTTCCCCAAACTATCTTTGAGGAAAAATTCAGATATATTCATGTTCAATGGAACTTCATGAGGAGACAAATATCAGCCTTGGTTTTCCAATTGCAACACTACTTGCAAATCACTTAAAATAAATGTGGTTACCATTGGAATTACAATTGTAGGGCGGAACGGCGGTGCAATGCTTTGTGATGTGTTGGGCAGGCTGGGTCGATGTGGACTGCACTTGATGCAGTGTAGCGAGAGACAGACCTCCAACACTTGATAAGATGCAACACGATTTTATTTAACGTCTTAACTATTATACATTTTCAATTGTGGGTTGATACTATACTGACTTGACTGGAGACCTAGTACTAGCCTGACCAGACTTACTAGCTACCACATGGTGTTTGCACTGGCCAGCTCACGAACTCTGACTGCCTCAGTGGCTGGGTCCAGAGAGAGCGGGAAACCTGGTGCCCTCTGGCTTTATAGTGGTAGTGTCCTGTCTGGTGATTGGCTGCTCTGTTCTGTGTGCTTACTGGTCATCCTGTGTGTCAATCACTGCCTGTCTGCACTCCATTATATACATAGATGTATATTATGACATCTCCCCCCCTTTTGTTTTTTAGATAAAAAATATTAACGTGCGTGTGTGTGTGGGTGTGTATATGTGCGCGACTATATACAGAAAGTGCTAAAATGAACTTATATACATAGGCAGGTGTCGCTAGTGCAGATATAGGGCAGATGAAACGGTAAATACGATATTTACGAGGTCAAAACGATGAGGTAACAAAATTGTGCAAAAGTTCAGTCTATAAGTGTAGTCTCTGTGGTGGGCGACGAATTCTGGTTGACCGCCTCAAGGGTGGATCAGGGGCCGCCTGCGCTTGGATAGGTGGGACCGCCGCCAGTGCGGTGGTCGCAGGGGTCGGCAGGATTGCTGGTAGATCGGTGGCCTCGCAGTATGGCACGTCCGGAGGAAGTATTGTGTGAGGTGGGACATCACGGTCAGGTGGCGGGCGTGGAACTGTGCCCAGCGCCCGTCTGTTGCATCGTAGGAAGGAGCCATCAGCCATGTGGACGAGGAACGATCTCGGGGCCACTTGCTTGACCACCACAGCTGTGGCTGATCAGCCACTTTCAGGCAACTGTACACGAACATGATCGGTTGGGACCAGCTCGGGGAGATCCGTGGCATGAGCGTCGTAAGCTGATTTCTGTTGGGCCCATGACTGCTGCATCTTTTGTATGACCATGAGGTTGTCAAGGTCTGGAACATGGATGGCTGGAACCATGGTCCTCGGAGTGCGATTCATGAGCATCTGCGCTGGAGACAATTAAGGGACAATTTAGCGTGACCAGTCCACATACCTTGGACATCTTTTTGGGTTGTGGGGGTGAGACCCACGCAGACATGGGGAGAATGCGCAAACTCCATACGGACAGTGACCCAGGGCCGGGATTGAACCCGGGTCCTCAGCGCTGTGAGGTAGTAGTGCTAACCAATGCACCACCGTATTGCCCTATAATTGTAATTCCGATGGTAACCACATTTATTTTAAGTGATTTGCAAATAGTGTTGCAATTGGAAAACCAAGGCCGTTATGTGGCTCCTCATGCTCGACAGAAGACACCCGACACGCCACAAAGTCAGAAGCTCAAGTACCCAACTGGGAAGCTCAGGTCTTCTTTCATTTAACTAAGTCAGATTCAGCATGGCCTTGTGTCAACTCTAAGCGACAAGTCTTTAACATATTAAGGTTAAGGAGGGGTTAAGTATGGTTAAGGGGGGTTGTTGGGTTACGGGTATAGGGTGGATACGTGGGTTTGAGTAGGGTGATCATTGCTCGGCACAACATCGAGGGCCGAAGGGCCTGTTCTGTGCTGTACTGTTCTATGTTCTATGTTCTATATATGTACACATTCATTTGCCCACTTCCTTTATTAGAAGTGTGGACAAAACATTTCATTCATGAAACTTTTCAGGTCATAAACCAGCAGTTAAAATGTCTCCTTGTCAGATGGTAAAATGTGCTGCTGTACCAATTATGCCCACTTTCGTTTATACACCTACAATTTAGGTATTGCAACCTGGATTTAACTTTTAATACTGTCTCACACAACTGACACATTTTCGGTTAAATTCCTGTCTGTGCATTTATACTTTATTGCTTTCTTGAGGGTCATTTTACTTTTTAACGCAATGGCCACATTTTTAGGTTGCCTGAGCCATCATGCCATTCCTCATAAAACAATTCTGCAACACTTTTGCCTCCCACACAGCTGCCCCCAGCTGCCCCTTGATAATAATAAAGGCTTTCCACAGTATCACAGGTTCTCTTTTCCTCCTCTTTTTTTTCTGTCAAGCAGTCTTGCACCTTTGATCCCGCTCCCATCCAAAACCTAGGAATCACAGATCCCAGGCCTATCACTGGATAACTCTGTTCATTTGTTAAACAACTATCTGTGGATATTTTGTGTATGGCTGCCTTTAATTTGTTTCAACAATTCATATTCACATGCATGATATGCTATGGTTTACACCAGTCATTCGAAATGTAAATCTTCAGAATTTACTGACTTCAATCTGCATTCAGAGAGAGAAATGCATACTGAGTTTATTTTAGTAAGAAGTCTTACAACACCAGGTTAAAGTCCAACAGGTTTGTTTCAAACACAAGCTTTCGGAGCGCAGCTCCTTCCTCAGGTGAATGGAGAGGTATGTTCCAGAAACATTTATATAGACAAAGTCAGAGATGCTGGACAATGCTTGGAATGCGAGCATTCGCAGGTAATCAAATCATTACAGATCCAGGGAGAGGGATAATCACAGGTTAAAGGGGTGTGAATTGTCTCAAGCCAGAACAGTTGGTAGGATTTTGCAAGTCCAGGCCAGATGGTGGGGGGTGGATGTAATGCAACTTGAATCCAAGATCCCTGTTGAGGCCACACTCATGCGTGCGTGGATCTCAACAAGGAACGTAACCTTTCTGAGGCCTTCTCCCCAGTTTTAAATGTTTTTAAACCGTAAACATTACAGGTCTGATTTAACAAAAAAAGGAATCCTGTTTTGGGTGGGTTTAGTTTGGTGTTTCCTGGCGATTAGCGACCCCGGTGATCCTGCTATCAAACAGGACTCAGTTATGTTTCGGGCCTCCGCAAGGAATCGCCGAGGTTGCACTCAATCCCATTTCCTGCACTGAGGTATTCAGCTCGCCAGTGCAGGGGGGAGACCAGGGAAACATTTCTCGCATCCCCCCCCTGAAGTGACACCCAGATCCCTGCAATGACCCAACTCACCTGTTAGGGTTCCTTGAACCTCCCTGCATCCCACCTCATATCGGCAGGGCACCCCAGGCCCTATCGCCAGCATGGGCAAAACACTACCTGGGCAACCTGGCACTGCCTAAGTGTCCAGGTAGTACCACCATGTTGTCAGGCTGGCACTGCCAAGGTTCCCAGGTGGCATCAGCAGTGCCAGGGTACCATCTTGCCCAGAGGCCAACCACCTGGAGGTCTCCGATTGCCTGGGAGACCCTTCCCAGTGTCATTTTGCCTGGTCCCCAATTGTGGAGACCAGTGCTAAATGGTGCATGGATGGGAGCTCCTCGGCAAGGCTGATAGATCCCACGGGCTGTTTAAATCCAGCATAGAAATAGTTAAGTGAGCTTAACCGCACACATCTATGCAAATCTGGATTCTGTCCATTGTGGGCAGGATTCAGATCGCGACGTCTCGTGAGATCTCATTAGGTCTCGCTGGGCGAAACAACCATAGGGAATCTCAAGGGGCTCTTGCAGGATTTACCAGCCGCATCCTGTCTTAATTCTGGTGGAATGCAGCGGGTAAAGAGTGCCCTAGATGTGCCAGAGAAATTCAAGCAGAGGAGGAAAATACAGCAGTGGCAACGAAGCAGCACCAACAAATCACCTCTCAGATAGCCTTCAAACATCTCTGGGCTCAACTTTCCATCAATAAATTTTTTTCTGCTCCAAGCTCTGCAATGCATCCTATTAATATTCCTCTTTTATCGACTCACTTGGTGATTAATTTTACTTAAAAAAATACAGTGAAAAAAATTTATCATCGGACAGCACAAAACAAAAATAATTTGCAGTACTATCTAAACGTTTTGGACTGTTGTTTTATGGCGTCCTGCTTCGTATCCAACCTCATGCGGAGTTTATCTCCTCAACCACACAATTAAACTGTTCACAATGCAATCCAATGATAGCTATCTGAAGTTGAGAAAACCCATAGAACTGACCACTATCCATGTCTTCAATCTACTTGCCCTATTACTAGAGCTTCACATGACCTTCGATAATAGAATTCATTCTTGCCTTTCCAAATAAGAAGACACGCTTTCTTTGGCACCATTGAAAATCTAAAACAATGGCAAGACCTTTAAAAAAGCACTTTGTTCATTCATGAGAACAGTTGTGGTATTTGGATTGGATTTTTTTTATTGTTACGTGTACCGAGGTACAGCGAAAAGTATTTTTCTGAGAGCAGCTCAACAGATCATTAAGTACATGAAAAGAAAAGAGAATAAAAGAAAATACATAATAGGGCAACACAAGGTACAAAATGTAACCACATAAACACCGGCAATGGGTGAAGCATACAGGGGTGTAGTATTAATGAGGTCAGTGCATAAGAGGGTCATTTAGGAGTCTGGTGACAGTGGGGAAGAAGCCGTTTTTGAGTCTGTTTGTGCATGTTCTCAGACTTTTGTATCTCCTGCCCGATGGAAGAAGTTGGAAGAGTGAGTAAGCTGGGTGGGCGGGATCTTTGGTTATGCTGCCCGCTTTTCCCAGGCAGCGGGAGGTGTAGATGGAGTCAATGGATGGGAAGCGGTTCGTGTGCTGGAATGGGCTGTGTTCACGACTCTCTGAAGTTTCTTGCGGTCTTGGGCCGAGCAGTTGCCATACCAGGCTGAGATGCAGCCAGATAGGATTCTTTCTATGCTGCATCTGTAAACGTTGATAATAGTTAATGTGGCCATGCTGAATTTCCTTAGTTTCTGAAGGAAGTTAATGTTTAAAATGTCAATAATTGAAAACTTGTTTCAAATAGGTTACAATGACCTGTTTCGTGTACTTAAATAGGTCAAATTCTTTTTTTTAATACTTATCTGTGACGTTTTTGCCCCCTGAGGAAATATGTTTTCAAAACAGTCTGATTATTGTGTTATATTGTGATTAGCCAGTCTCAAAATACAAGTAGCAACTTTAATGGTATCAAAGTAACTTGTGTGTGCAAGATATCTGTGTGGCGAAAACAAGTATTAGTGGCTGAAATATTATGCCGAATTCTCCCTTGTGGAAATGGTTAATTTATAGTGGTGAAAATGCATTCTTTCTAGAACAGGGGTGGGCAAACTACGGCCCGCCAAAGGTCTTTATGCGGCCCACCAAGTCATTAAAAAAAAAAAATGGGGGGGGCTGTTGGGTTACTTACTGGTATAGGGTGGATCCGTTGACTTGAGTAGGGTGATCATTGCTCGGCACAACGTCGAGGGCCGAAGGGCCTGTTCTGTGCTGTACTGTTCTATGTTCTATGTTCTAAGTATAGGCGCTGTTGTGCTGTCTTGTGATAGCACCGATGTGGGTGGACCAGGACAGATTTTTGGAGATGTGTACCCCTAGGAATTTGAAACTGCTATCCATCTCCACCTCGGCCCCATTGATGCTGACAGGGGTGTGTACAGTACTTTGCTTCCGGAAGTCAATGACCAGCTCTTTAGTTTTGCAGGCATTGAGGGATAGATTATTGTCGCTACACCACTCCACTAGGTTCTCTATCTTCCTCTTGTATTCTGACTCATCATTATTCGAGATCCGGCCCACTATAATTGTATCGTCAGCAAACTTGTAGATGGAGTCGGAACCAAATATAGGAGGTAACTTGGATTTTGAAACGCAATATTATTACATGCCTTACCCGGCTTGCTGTATTTAGATTGGGGGGGGGGGGGGGTTGGTAGTGACCACTCAGAGATTGTGGGGAAGGAGAGTGTTAAGACCCCCTCGGGGGACACGTACTATGCTCATTACGATTCCCGCCTTTACCGCAGAGTATGAATCCTCACATTATTGGGGGCCGGGTTTCCCCTTCACCTTCGGGGAGAGGAGTTGTTTGCTTTGTAGTTATTGTGCATACCGAAATAAACCTTAGTTTATTCCTATCCTACCATGTGTCCCTGTGTCTCTTGTTTTGGATTTTGCAGAGGGAATAGGAGTCATGTGTAGGTGGGGCTCATCAGACATCACAAAGTCCAATCACAGCAAGTGTAAATGGGTTCTAGATTCATTTGTGAGCCATGAGGAAATCTCTCCTGCTACTCCAGGCCCACAAGCAGTAGTGTAAATGCATTCAACTCATAGATCTAGCCCTTCTCCCATACAATTGTCTGGTGGAATTCCTGAGCTCTAAGGGTTAAAATTAAAGTTCTAAGTATAATGGAGACATGCCGCCTATTTAATAGATCTGACTCATGCACCCACCTCTGTTAAAACTAGAATTAGGTGTGTTGGAGGCTGGTTGGGACCAGGTTTTAGAATTATAAAAGTTTTAGTTTCAGCCCACTCAGCAGTTCTTTGGGGCTAAGATCCCCCCAATCTCATTCACTACAGAGTTAATCTGTTCTAATCTATAGTGGGGGAGGGAGGGAGGGGGTGCAGTCAATCATTCTGTCAACTATTCTCTTTAATCAAGTGTTGTCAATTTAAATCCCAATTTCCAAGCTCTTTTTCAATGCCTTTTCACATTTTTCCTTTTGAAATGTTCACCCAATTTCTCTTAAAAGAAATGTTCATCTCATTAGCAAGGTATGCCACAGAAACTTACACTCTAGTAACAGTAACAATATTCATATTGCTAAATATTATAAAATTGATTCAAACAAAATATATAGTGACCAATAATTTCATTTTATTGTCTTATTTTGAATAAGCTTATAAAATGGCAGCCTAGTCACGTAGATAAATTTTGCTGCAATCTTCATTATGGCAGCTCCATCTGTTAGCCGGAATATATTTGTCTGAGTGTTACAATTCTTTGGGCTTGATTACTTATTTCTTGGAGCAAATCAGGAGATTGAAATGATAATACACTTAAAACAGGTTTAATGCTAACTGTGACTCATCAGTCTGTATTCCCACCAGGCCCACATCAATTAATTTGTGACTTGATTGCAATAGAGCTCAGAACCACAAATTACAATGCCTTAAAACATCTAAGAGGCTGAGCAATAAAGTAACTTTTTTACAATAATAATAATCGCTTATTGTCACAAGTAGGCTTCAAGGAAGCACTACTCCTTTAAGACAACATTTTTGTCACAGATTATTAGATTTTTGTTTTTAGCAGAGATGATCTAAAATCCAACTTAATTCTGATTTCCCCCCCCATTTTTGTTTTGTGTCTACTTTCAGTCATAAGAATTACTGAGGATTTACAGTTTTGTCTGATTTTACCGTCACCACCTATCAAAATGGTCTGAAGAGTAGTCATACAGACTGGAATCATGAACTCTCTTGTGTTTTTTCTCTTCACGGGTGCTGCCACACTTGCTGAGCTTTTCCAGCATTTTCCATTATTATTTCAGATTTCCAGTATCTGCAGTATTTTGCTTTTATTTTACTGTGTGGATAAGGGAAGGGCTGGGATTAGAAGAAGTAATGGGGGCAGAGGGACAGGAAAGTGGGGAGGGTTGTGGTTTAGCTGGATCTGAGTGTTCCCAGTTTAGCTGGACGTTCCAAAGCAGACAATGGCATTCTGTATAGTGATCTAATCAACCTGATTTTTACTATCTTAAGATGTGCCATGTTGATCAATATCAATCGTAAACGTGCAGTGGAATATCCTTAGTTTTCACGCAAATGTAAGTAAAAATTAAAATAGTAGAATACAAATTCCTTGCCTACAGTAAGCAAAGATTTTTTCTGAATTGAATGAAGGCGAATTACGACAATTCAATTCAAAGTTGCTTACACCATTTCCAAAACTGGCACCTGCTGTTGAGTCACACATAATGACATCAAAGAATATCACCTGATCGACTCATTATTTTCTATCATCTTGACATGGAGGGAGTGCAGCAAAAATTTACCAGGCTGATTCCTTGGATGGCGGGACTGTCATATGAGGAGAGACTAAATCGGTTAGGATTATATTCATTGGAGTTTAGAAGAGTGAGGGGGGGATCTCATAGAAACGTATAAAATTCTAACAGGATTAAACCGGGTAGATTCAGAAAGAATTTTCCTGATGGAGGGGGAGTCTAGAACAAGGGTTAAAGTTTGATGTTAATTGTTGAACCTTTTAGGACTGAGGTGACGAGAAATCTCTTCACCCACAGAGTGGGCAATCTGAGGAATTCACTACCACAGGAAGTAGTTGAGGCGAAAACATTCAATAATTAATTTGCTATAGATTAACAGACTAAATGGATCAAGGGATATGGGGGGGAAGGCGGGATCAGGGTATTGAACTTGATGCTCAGTCGTGATCATAATGAATGGCGGAAGAGGGCGAAGGACCAAATGGCCTCCTTCTGATTTATTTTCTCGGTATGTTTCTCTGTACCATACTTATATTTTTCTGTAATTCTCCGAGAAAAGCTGACCTCTCGCAGCACAGAAGGAGTCTAAGATCAGGTATGTTGCTTTTGTTATGGGCCAGGGTTTAGAGAATACCAAAGTATATCGTGGAGTCTGCCTGACCTACAACTGTTTATTAGCTTTGGTTACGAGGAGCACAAGGGCTTACTTTTCAGGTGTTATTCAACAGAGGCCTTAAGCACTTTTAATCAAAAACAAAGTTTATTCTACGAATTCAGTTAACATTTTATAAACACATACAGTAAGCATTTTATCAACTACAAACATAAATACCCCACACAGCTACAATACTCATATATATATATATCCCTTAATGACTGCCCTTTCAACTGTTTCAATTTGATAACATCATCCACTAAACCAGGAAACCCCTTTTACCCAAAACAGTAGAATTGAGTTATTTCCAGAAAACAGTTATCACTTTTAAATTATCAAGTGATCTGGACACCTTTTAACATGCAGAGAGAGACCAAAGAAACCTTCTTTGTCTGCATCCACCTTCCAACAGTGTAACCCGAAAGTAATACTCAGAGCCACAGCCGCTCCCAGCTCAAAACGAAAGTAAAAACCAGAGCCACAGCCCAGCTCCACCCACACAATGACATCACTACAGCCATTTGAGAAGACAAAACATTTCTTAAAGAGACACTACCATAACACTTTTCTACTCTTGCTTTTGATTGGCTGCAACAAAAAGAAACAATCTAAAGAAGTTAGTTTTCAGCAAATGGTAGCCACAGTTTATGAAAGTCGTTAACTTGCAAAATGGATGCTGGGGGCTTGGCTACGTTTTACAGTCTTATTTTCTTAAGAAACCTGTTGAAAAATTGGATTGAAGGAAAAAACATCAAACTAAGATTTTAAAATGGAGCAAATGGGGACTATGAGGAAGGCAGAAAACGGGGCAGGGACAATTAAAGCCTTTGAGAATACATGAACACAAGAAATAAGAGCAGGGGCAGGCCATACGGGCTGTTGAGCCTGCTCCTCGATTCAATGCAATCATGGCTGACCTTCAGTTGAACTCTGCTTTCCTGCTAGCCCTCTGCCTCTTCCCCAATATCCTCTGATTCCCTGAGATGCCAAAACGGTAGCACAGTGGTTAGCATTTTTGCTTCACAGCGCCAGGATCCCAGGTTTGATTCCCGTCTTGGATCACTGTCTGTGCAGAGTCTTCATGTTCTCCCTGCGTCTGCATGGGTTTCCTCAAGGTGCTCCAGTTTCCTCCCACAAATCGCAAAAGATGTGTTGTTAGGTAATTTGGACATTCTGAATTCTCCCTCTGTGTACCCAAGGGCGCCGGAATGTGGAAACTAGTGACTTTTCACAGTAACTTCATTGCAGTGTTAATGTAAGCCTAATTATGACAATAAAGATTATTATTGACACAGTCCGCAGCCGCTACGCGAGGTCCCCGAATGGTGTGAGCACACGGGAGCAATGCCATCGGAGACTCGGCCCATCAGGGTCGGAGCAACGGGGGAGGGACCTCAGGTGACGTCCTCGGAGAGTACACCGTTTTTGAAGGGCAGAGCATTACAGAAACGGCGCCGCTCCGGATTCTAGTGTAAACATGGATTCTCCAGCCGAACACGATTTCGGCATCAGCAATCGGAGAATCCTGTCCCTGGTGTTTTATGGACCTTATTCTTTTCTAGTTAGTCTCATCCCCCTCTTCACCAAACTCCACACTCACTAAACTCCCAAATGTGCCCAAACCACACTCGGTCTACCTGTGATAACTAGTGTTACCCTGCTCCCTAGAGAAGGCAAAAAGAAGATCATGGCCGGATTCTCCAATCCTGCGACAATTTCCGACATCGGCGTGAAAAGTGGCGCGAGCCACTCCGGCATCAACGGGCCTCACCTGGTAGCTATCCACCCTTTGTAGGGGCTAGTACAGCGCTGGACTGGTCTCCGCAGCTCCGGCACCCGAAAGCCGGTGCGCCACAGCCGGCATGGGGTCACGCATGCGCATGGGTTCCCGTCTCCGCACCAGCTCCCGGGCAATATGGTAGTGCCCCACAGGGGCCCGGTGCGGAAGAACATAGGCCCCCATGGAATTATCCCGCCCGCCTATCAGTAGGCCCCGATCGCAGGCCTGCCACTGTGGAGGCCCCGTCTGGGGTTGGATCCCCCGCCCTGCACCAGGACGGCCCCCGCAGACAGAACTCCGAGGTCCCGCCCGGTGGGACCATACGTAACCCACGCCGGCGGGACTCGGCCGAACCCGGCAGGCCCTCGGCCCGTCGAGGCCCAGAGAATCGGCGGGGGCCGCTTTCAACAGCCCTCAACGATCCCGCAGGCTTCCGAAAATCGGCGGTGGAGAATTGGCGAGCTAGCATCAGGGCGACGTGGCCCGATTCTCTTGCTCACCCCTCCCGGCAATTCGCCGACCCGGTGCGGGGTCGGAGAATCCCGGCCCATGTGATCAAAGCTGTCACTGAATACTCAATTGGGATCACTTGTTGACTCTGGGAATTATACCAATTTGTCCGGATATCTGGGCAAGCAAAAACATTCACTGAGACATGGAGAACCAAGAATCTCCTTTGAAAGTAGTCTGAAACTTGAAAACCAAGAATAGTTGGAGCACAAGCAAAGAAACCCCACAAACATATTCACAAACACCCGACAGGAAGTGACTCACTACCTAGAGTGAAATTTCAATCAAAACTCTACGGTAGGCTACTAACCCACTACATCACCAAGTTCATAATTCAGCAATACCTGGTTATATCTTGTGGGGAGCTCGTATCACTGTGATGTCCTAATAGTAAGACCATAAGATATAGGAACAGAATTAGGCTATTCGGCCTAGCGAGTCTGCTCTGCCATTTAATCGTGGCTGGTATGTTTCTCATCCCTATTCCCTCGCCTTCTCCCACGTAATAATGGATACTGCTCACAGTAATTTCATTGCGATGTTAATGTTAAACCTACTTGTGACACTAATAAAGACTATTATCCATTTTGTGACTTTTTTTTTAAACTACAGACATTGGCCACTTGGCCCATCCTTCCTTTGACAGCTCTTTGTAAGTGCTTTCCAATCAGTTCCATTCCCTAGCACCTTCCCCATAATCCTGACGTTTCCCCCTTCAAAGAATTTCACCCTTTCCTTTTGAAAAGGACCATTGAATCTACTTCTACCATCCTTTCAGGCAGTGCGTTTCTGATCATAACAGCAGCCTGTGTTTTTAAAAAATGTCCCATCTCACTTCCAGTTATTAATGAAGATCTTATCCTGACATCGACAACCTCATTCGTAGGCAGTATCGAAACAGTTTTATTGTAGGTCAGTGGTAGTTTTGGCAGTTAGCAAGTGAATTCTGTGGTATGAAACAGAGTGCAGAGACTGGACTGAGATCAAGTTGTAAATGTATGGCAAATTTGACCCGACACACCTACTAAAAGTTCCACTCTATAAGTTACAGCAGAGTCTGCATTGCACACTATCCTGAAGTTGATCACGTCACTAAAATTTCCATTAAGTTGTACTTTATTTTAAGAGGATATAAAACTTTACATTGCAAAGTAAGTATGCACCAGATTTCCCAAGAAACTAAGTGAAAACATAATGAGGGATTTATTGCCAAGACCCAGGACTATTTCTGACAAATGTGCAATCTTAAGGATGAAATACCTTTCAGTAGAAAAAAGTAATCTGCCTACAGAAATGAGAATGTTCAAATCAACACATCTGCTTCGCCTGCACATTGATGCCAAATACCTGGTGGGTTGTGGACAGAAACTAGCTTCATTGGTAGCAGGGGGCGAAACGCAGCTATCAATATTTCCGACCTGATGCATCAAAAGGCTCATCCACAGCCTAAACAATTAGCATGGCTGTGATGTGTCGTAGGTAGAGATGTGAAAAGTATAAATGTATGCCCTCAGCTTGCTCTATGCATTGCAACCTTGCAAAATGCCAACGCCGCCTCTCCTACCAGCTCCAGCACATACTTGTCAAGTTGGGGCAGATCAGGATGCAGAAATGTGTGTACAAGGGTGCAGTTAATCAAACATTTCAAAGAATAACAAATATTTCAGGATTTATTTTTACATGGAAAAGCAAGTTACAACAGCAAAGTGACAGCAATTATATGAGGAGACCTCTTTAGTACTTTTGCTCAGTTTTTCAACACTTAGCAGACTATGGAGTGACTGGGTAGTTGTACAGTTTAAGGAGTGACCTACAGGAAGATAAATCAATCTCATAACAAAATATCTCAAACATTTCAGGGTATAACACAAATATCACTAATTTATAATGTATTGATTTTTCAAATTGTAGCATCTAACAAGTGAATTATCCTACTGCTACATTTAGTTGGACCTTTTTTTAAACAACTTAGAAGAGAAACTGTAAGAGCATCTATTTTTAAAAAAGCAACATATTTACTTCCCAGGAGAGGAAAAAAAAACAAAAATGGGAAGCTTGTACAGAATATGGAAACGGTTCTAAATTTTTAAAGGCTGTTTGATACTTTAATAACTGATTGACAGATCTAATTAATTTAATTAATAGCTTGACAAACCACAACATCAATTAACAATTTACAGTCCCAGGAATGACAAGCTGCTGCAGATTGCACAAGGTGCTGTGTAAACAACCAACAGGAGACGGCCAACCTTGGATTTAATATTAGAAACACAGCCTAAATAAAAGGGACCGACAGCTTTTCCAAGCAAAGCATTGATTGCATTTATCGGCAATCTCTATGATAAATGGTCAGCAGTACAATGGGATCCAATTAAATTGCATAGTATTCAAATAGATCCAATTTTATTTGGATAATTTAAAACAGCATATATATATATATATGTATATATATTTACAATTCAGAACTACATCATCACTTCGAACATATAGCGATGCTATAACTATGTATATTGACATTTTATTTCACTTTTTCCCCCTGTTCTTACTGTGTTATCTCGGTGCAGGGTGTGGGGCAGCACGGTGGTGTAGTGGTTAGCATTGCTGCCTCACGGCGCTGAGGTCCCAGGTTCTATCCCGGCTCTAGGTCACTGTCCGTGTAGAATTTGCACATTCTCCCCGTGTTTGCGTGGGTTTCGCGCTCATAACCCAAAGATGTGCAGGGTAGGTGGATTGACCCTGCAAAATTGCCCCTTAAATTGGAAAAAATGAATTGAACACTATAAATGTTTTGTTTTTTTTTAAATCTCTGGCAAGGGGGAAGGAAGGTATTGATCCATTGGAGATGTATTCCTCCAGTGCTTTGCCAACTGGCAGTATCCAGAACATTGGAAGCCATTTTGACCATGGGGGAGCAGGGGGGGGCAGGCGTTTCACAGGCAAACCCAAGCCCGTCCTCATCATATGCACTTCCAGCAAGGATCCTGGATAGCAATTGGGAGTGGGAATTAAACTTTATTTTTTCTCCACCCCAACCTTGGGGGGTGCTGAGGACAACTACAGCAATCCTACTGTCACATGGGCTGAGATCAACTAACTCAGCACAAAGCATTCTGGGATCAATGTCATCCCCGGGGTATTCACCACCTCAACCAGCTGAGCCACTATAGTAAAAGTCTGAAGATCTTAGTCTGTTGATAAGTCAGGTCATTATCTGCAGACCAATATCTTGTGTTTTCAACCTGCTCAAACACTTCAAAATGGAACTGGTCCTTTTATTAAACATAAAAAGGAGTATACCCGTCAGAAGAGTTAAAAACCTGAAGTCATTTTATTTTTTCCTCACACTTTTAAACTATTTCAGCTTCAAATTAGTTTTGAATTTTGGGTGTGGAAGGGAATTAATAATAAGTCCTGTTGACCTTTATGCAAGTGAGAGTTATCAGCCAGATGTGCACACTGAAGTGTGGTACGTAATGCTACAGTACACCATTCATATTGATCAGAAGACTGCTGGGTTTTGTCCATTTGACTGATTTGAAGCTATTTGAAGTTGGAAAGCTATCACCCTTAGCTGCTTACTTCCTATTTTGTGCAATTGTTATAACCCCAATGGAGGTCCCGGGAAGAGGACCATAAGGTTTCCCATGGCCTCCCCAGAATATGAACATCTCCTTTAAGGGGGCGGGACTTCCCCTTAACAAGGAGAGCCCCAGCTGTACAAAAAACCCTGGCCTGGGTGTAGGTCGGGGAAGAGTCCCTTAGGGGAGTGGAGAAGTATTGGAAAAGTATTGTAATAAATCTTGTTCGTTAATTTCTACTATCGTCTATGCGTTTTGCTTACCGCGGATTCAACAGTAATGTAATACTACTTTTTATTTGAGTTTTGAAAAATCTTTTCCTCTCCACATATTTAGCTACTTATTTTGGTCAACATTTTGTTGATGGCCTGCTTGACATGGGTCGTCGAGCTTCTCCGTCTTGTCTTGCCTTGGATCATCTTACGCCGCCTCACCTCCCTGCACAGTTCATAGAACGCTTCATTTATGTTGCCTTCTCCAGTGCAAGCTGAACACTCGTAAAAAGCACAGGCCATTTCAGTAGCCACCTTCTCGCCTTCTTCCGTGGTGACTTGCCTGGAGTGGTCCAGATCGGCCTTGTTACCCACAAGAATCAGGGTCACGTTTTTTGGCTTTTTGATTTCGTCCAGGAAGTTCTTCAGTGAAATCACTTCCTCAAAGCTAATCCTGTCAGTAATGTCATAAACTAAGACAAAACCCTCTGCCCAACGCATGTGACTTTCCCTCTGAATGGCATCCTCCTGAAAAACAATATTGCAAGTGAGGACATCTACAAGATTGCAAATTTACTTACAGGAATACACACAGTTAATCACAACCTAAAGAATATAAAATGCATTTTGCCAGTTAATTCTTTAGCTGCCGTGCCAGCTTTTCCTACAAAAATTTTCAAACACATAGAGAAAAGTAATGGAAGGGGTGGGATCCACGATGTCATGCTGGTGAGCTTGACCTGCAAGCAACCTCGGCCCCATGGTAGATTGAGGCGCCATTTTTAAAAGTTCTGTAAAAAATGTTCAAATGCACCTCCGCCCATCCCTCTGCCCCCAACCCATGGCTACAGGACCCGCCGTCCCAGAGAACACCCTCTCCCACCCCGAACCTCCCCAACAGAAGACCCCCCACAGTCACACACACCCCACCCCCTCAAGGGAAACCGCTCTCCCTACACACACACACCGAACCTCACCAGCGCAAAATGGGAGCGGAGATACAGCCGCCACTGCCCCCTCCCCCCAATCTTGCTGTTGACCCAAGTCAAACCAGGTCTAGTAAACCTTCGTTAAACAACAGATGCATTCAATGGAAACCTGACTAAGAGACCCAGTGGTAGAACAAAATGCCATTAACCTGGGATGCGACCCAACAGAGTGGGAACAGTGTCCCAGAACATGCGCGTCTAGCCGGGTGTTTCCATGCACTCATCAGGTTCCCCCTCCCCTGAACCAATGCAGGGGATCCTGGACCCGATCCCGGCCTGGCAACGCCACCATGACACCCTGACAGTGCCCTTTCCAGCCTGGCAGTGCCATCTGGACACCTTGGCAGTGCCAGGCTGGCACCCAGGTGGCATTGTCTGGGCACCAGGCTGGCTGTGCCAAGGTATAGAGGTGGCACCAGCAGTGATAGGTTGTCACCCTGCCCAGAGCGCACGCACCTGGGGTTCTCCAATCCAGTGGGCGACTCCCACGATTGGCGTTCCATTTGTGGAGAGCAGCAACAAACGTGCCTGACCAGTCTGTGAGGCGAAGGGGATAGATCCCAACCCCACATGGAGATCGTGGGAGAGCTTATTATAGTGAGACTAGCGGTCTCACTCTAATATGCAAATTTGTAAAATTGTGATTCCATCCACAATGGGCGGGATTTAGATTGCGACGTCTCACGGGATTAGGTTAGATCTCGGGAGGTATGGCAAGCTGGATAGATCCCCAAAGAGGAATCTCCCAGCATTTACCGGCTGCATTACCATTCGGGCGGAAAGTGGCCAGTAGATTGCACCCCTGATCTCTGGAACATTAATTGGTAACAACAATATACTCTTGCTGGCCAAGTTATTCCAGACTGCTTTATTGAATTATCAGAAAACTTATTTCCAGGTGTACATACAATAACTCATATTTCCATAAAGCTCAAACCTTTGTGAATACTGCAACCTACAAACCTCACTCAATTATAAGGAATGTGATTGAAGGCTGAGAGCCATTCTACTTGATCCCATCTCAGCTCAATTCAGTTGCCTTTCTCCCATAACCCTTCCTACCGAACAAAAATTGTCCGATCTCAGTCTTGGAAATTGACAACGGATTTTTATGTAGCGCCTTTAACATAATAAAACGCCCCTCAGTACTTCAGAGAGACACAATAAGAGACAGGTCACACAGAGATATTAGTTTGGGTAACCAAAAGTCTGGTCAAAGAGATAGGTCCCGTGGAGTATCGTAAAAGGTGGTGGTGAAACGGACAGGCAGAGCAATGTAGGGAGGGAATTTCAGAGCTCAGGAACTAAGCAACTGATTAAAAACAATGTGATAAAAGCAAATTCATGTGGATGCTGGAATCTGAAACAAAAAGAGAAAACACTGGACAATCGCAGCAGGTCTGATAACATCTGTGGAGAGAGAAGGGATCTAACGTTTCCAATTTGGATGACATTTTGTCAAAGCTTTGACAAAGAATCATTCAGACTCGAATGTTAGCTCCCTTCTCTCTCCACAAATGCTATCAGACCTACTGAAATTGTCCAGTATTTTCTGTTTTTGATAAAAAACAGGGATGGTCAAGAGGTGAGAATTAGATGACTACAGAGATCGGAGGGCTGTGCGGCTGGAGGTGATTACCGAGATAGGGAGGGGACAAGGCCATGGAGGGATTTGGAAACAAAGATCAGAATGTTAAGATCAAGATGCTGCTTGACTGGGAGCCAGCTTAGGTCAGTGGGCGATAGGTGAATGGGACCTGGCTTGAGTGAGGTCCGCAGTAATTCAGACTAACTCAAATTTTCGGAGCATAGGAAGTGGGAGACCAGCCAGGAGAGATTTGGACTAGTCAAGGCTAGAGGTACAAAGGCATGAATGAAGGTTTCAGCAGCAGCAGACAAGGGTGCAGTCAGGTGACATTACAGAAATGGAAATTGTCAGTTTTCTGATGGTGCTGATATCTGGCTAGAAGCTTATCTCAGGGTCAGATGTAATACCGAGGTTGTGGAGCAGTCTGGCCCAGCATTGTAGATGTTCTGACACAGCAGGTTCCAGATTTCTACTCTGCATTTCTCCGATTTCAGTCCCAAATGAAGCTGTAATTTTCAGTTTACCTATCTGGGTTCTACCATGTACTCAAGAGAGCTGTGATTTAGACCAGATCAAACTATCATATAATCCCTACAGTGCAGAAGGAGACCATTCGGCCCATCGTGTCTTCACCGGCCCTTGGAAAGAGCACCCTACTTAAGCACATACCTCCACCCTATCCCCGTAACCCAGTAACTCTACCTCACATTTTGGACACTAAGGGGCAATTTATCATGGCCAACCCACCCAACCTTCACATTTTTGGACTGTGGAAGGAAACCGGAGCACCCGGAGGAAACCCACGCAGTCATGGGGAGAAAGTGCAAACTGCACAAGGTCACCCGAGGCCTGAATTGAACCCGGGTCCCTGGAGCGGTGAGGCAGCAGTGCTAACCACTGTGCCACCATGCTGCCCTGTACATAATTTGGCGATGTGGGCGGGAGAACTGCTTCCAACCCTCCTTTAAGAAGAACTACATTGTGAAGATGGCACAAGTGCCAGAAGACAACTGACTAGTCCACCTCAAGAGTCCCCAGTATCTTATTGTACTGTAGACCAGGCCTGCTTAACAAAGGAATATTATTCTAACAGAGATTTGGAGACGGGTGGATTTCACACTCAAAAACAGACAATGTTGTTGGATTAATCATAAAGCCTCATGTCCTACAATCACAGCAATAAGAACAGGAGAATTCTTCCCAGGGTCCTGGCCAATAGTTAACCTTCAACAACATCGATGAACAGATTATCTCGATGTTATCTCATTACTCTTTGTCGGACATTGCTATGAGCAAACTGGCCGCCTCGATTACAACGACTTAATCGACTGCCAAGCATTTTCGAGTGTCTTAAAGGATTTGAAAGGTGGTCTGTAAGTGCAAGTCTTTCTTTCCCATTTCAAGGGACAAACACATCTCACAAAGTTGGAATAAACGAAAAAACGGAAAATAATTACCCCACACTTGAAAAGAAAATCGCTCCTGAAATTCACCACAAAACTGTAGCATCCATCTCTGGCATCCAAACAAAAGTGACCGTGGGAGCTTAGAAAACCTTCCCAATACTCAGGGAAATCTACTGTACAGGTCACATTGGGTGTGGGCCAATGGCACCAGTATGAAGGAACAAAGCGATAGCAAAGATTGGTTGCGTTCCTGTGGCGTGTCAGGCATTTGTTATTGGAGAAGAATCCTCTTTAACCCATCTTTTTCGCTAGTTACCCTTTTAGAACAATCATTAAAAATTATATTTATGCTGTATCAAGACAGAATTTGAATATTTTCCAAGCTGAAAGTCTCTCAGTGCATGAGGGTTTGAAGAATGTGCAATTATTATTTTTCAACCAAAAACACAAATCATAGCAAGATTAAGGCATTCTGTTCCATTCATCAAAGCACTAGTCCACAGTGTGTGTGTGTGTTTTTTTACAGTTTTAAGGTGGCGCAAGCTTCATGAATTTCGAAAGATGCAAAGGAAATTAAATAGACAGCTGCATTTTACATTTTCTAGGATGCAGTAATTCGCACAATATGGCACAGATCACGCGCACATGCAGCCACTGATCTAAATGTAGATGCCTTTCCCAGTAAACCGAGACCTCTCCTGCAATTGGTGTTGAGACTAATTAAATGCAGCATGGTTATCTCATTAAAATGCAATTGCTATAGTATACGGCTGAAAATGGTTCAAGCACGTCCTGCATGTGAAATCAACATGGTTAACATCGCTTCAGAGATTTTTGCACGACTCTGTGCTTGCTCCCCCCCCCCCCCCCCCCCCCCCCCCCCGGCGAGAAAGCTACCCATATCAACCCAAGGATTTGAACAGAAATTCTCAGCTGACTCTAAAGTGCAGCACTGAGGCTGTGCTGAGTTGGCAGACAAGACCCTGTCTACCTGCTGGCAGGTGGATGCAAAAGATCTTGAGTCACCGTTCAAAGAATAGGGAGTTCTTCCAAATGCCTGGTTAACATTCCTCCCTTAAACAACACTGCCAAGAGCACATTTGATTTGCTGGGTACAAAATGGCTGCTCTGTTTGCCTAAACGCCGAGTGACAGTGGGTGAGGACAGAGACAATTGTAGCTGTGATGGTACTCCTAGGGAAGGCAGTGGGGTAGTGATATTGTCACTGAACTAGTAATCCAGATACCCAGGGTAATGCTCTTGGGTTCGAATCCCACCAGGGCAGATGGTGGAACTTGAATTCAATAAAAACTTTGGAATTAAAAAAGTCTAAGGCTGACCATGAAACCATTGTCATAAAAAAAACATCTGGTCATTGTCCTTTAGAAAAGGAAATCTGTCATCTTTACCTGGTCTGACCTATATGTAACTCCAGATCCACAGCAATGTGGTTGATTCTCAAATGCCCCCCGGGATGGGCAATAAATGCTGCTCCACATCTCATGGAGGAATACATTTTTAAAAAATCAAATAATCTACTGAGCAGCAGGGTAATAGGGTGCCCCTGGTGATGAAGCCGAAAATTGATTCCAATGAACAGATCCTGGCAAGCAGTATGCCTACTACTTCATAATACAAACTGGTAGGACACAAGGTTCCATACAGCCAGTGTGTACTTGCTTAGTTTAGACTGCACTAGCTCGGGAGTGAAATGTGGCTTCTTGGGCAAGGTACCAGGGCCATTGATCCTTGCCCAGCGGGAGTCATAGAATCATAGAATCCCTACAGGAGGCTGTTTGGCCCAAAAGGTGTGCAGGTTAGATTACAGGAATGGGCCGGGGGTGTGGGCCTGAGTGGATCTCAGGCCCACTCCCCCGGCCCATTCCTGTAATCTAACCTGCACACCTTTGGACACTGAGGGGCATTTTAGCATGGCTAATCCAACTATTTTTGGACTGTGGGAGGAAACCAGAGCACATGGAGGAAACCCACACAGACACGGGAAGAAAGTGCAAACTCCACACAGTCACCCAAGGTCGGGATCAAACACAGGTCCCTGGTTCTGTGAAGCAGAGTGCTAACCACTGTGCCACCACCTTCGGAATTGCGGAAGAGGAAAAATCATTCTTTCCATGTTAATGGAAGGAAGTGATTGTACTAGAGAGGGTGCAGAGGAGATTCTCCAGGGTGTTGCCTGGCCTGGCCTGGAGGGTTTTTAGCTACGAAGTGAGGCTGGTTAGGTTGGGGTTGTTTTCCATTGAGCAGAGAAGGCTGAGGGGGCACTTAATCGATGTGTATAAAACTATGAGGGACATAGATAGAGTAGAGAGGAAGGAACCTTTCCCTTCGTCGAGGGTTAATAACCAGGGGAAATAAATTTAAGGCAAGGAGCAGGAGATGTAGAGGGGATTTGGGGAAAACCTTTTCACACAAACAGTGGTAGGAATCTGGAACTCATTGTCTGAAAGGGTGATAAAGGTGGGAACCCTCACAACATTTAAGAAGCATTTAGATGAGCACTTAAAATGTCATTGTATACAAGGCTACGGACCAAGTGTTGGAAAATGGGATTAGAATAGATAGGTGCTTGATGGCCAGAACAGGCAAGATGGGCTGAAGGGCCTTTTTCTGTGCTGTAAAACTCCATGATTGACTTAATTGAAATGAAAATCACTTACGTTTGAGTCCAAACCAAACAAGAATCTCTAAGAATACCTTGGATGTGATATTCCATTGTGACAGACCTGTAAACATTTCTCATGTATCAAAGCAAGTAATCTCTCCTGAAGTGATTTAAGGCAACCAGGTTCCAGATTTAAATGAAGTGTAACACACAATAATTTAAAACCTATGACAACGGTTGTTTTTACATCCGGTAAACCACTTGAGAATGGTTGCATTAATTTAACAGCATTTATGAGAGAATATTTCAGTGAATGCCGAGCTGCTCTGCAGTCCTTATCTTTCGGTTGTGCATGCTCCATGCTATCCACCCACACAAAATGACACTCCTTCGAGGACACTCTTAACGTTAAGGAAGATAAATTTCAGACTCTTAAACTGAAAGAAACATCTCCGCATGATTTAAAATGGCCTTGAAGTAATTGAGTGCAAAAATGTGACTGGGTTTGTGCGTCAGGATTACAGTATATTGCAGTAAATAAATAATGTGTACTTGATAAGGACTGTTAAAGTTCCCATTCTTTATGGGAAACTCATCAGTCTTCATGCAGGACAATAATGAATTCTGGTGATTTGTTTTGATGTGAGAGAGAGAAAGAGAGAGATTAGATAATTAAACAAGATGCATATAATCCCCATTAACCCAACGTTCTCATGAATAATGAAGAAAATGCATCTCTTGAGCCTCACTGTACTTCCTAAAAGGAATATTTCTCTTATGGAACATGCAGATCAAACTCTGCACTAGCAGGCGTCACAAAGCCCACTTACTTCCAGCTCCATAATACTGACCACCTCATCCTTGCTTTTGTTAGACTCTTCTAATTCCAGTCTTGAGCTAATGCAAAACCTTTTGCCCATATCTCACGACAAGTCCAGTTTTCCTATCTCCATCGTCTCTGCACTCACTGAAGCACTTTGGTTCCTGGCCCATTGATGTCTTAAATTTAACATTCTTATCCTGATGTTTGAATCCCTGCCTGGCTTCCACATTTCCATATCTGTAGCCTTCTCCAGCCCTACAACCCACTGAGAAGACTACATTCCTCCAATTCTGACCTCTTACTCGTTCTCCACCACTGGGCACCGCCAGGGGCGTCCTTGCAAATCTTGAGCTCTGGGACACCCTCCCCAAACCGTTCTGACTCAGCCTCTTTGACTACTTTGTTTTAAATCAATCTCCGAAAATGACCTTCATTGGCTATCACTGTTGTCTGATATCGAATTGTGAAGTGCGTCTGGACCATTTTCCTATGATATAAGCTCTACATAAAAACAAGTTGTTGTTGCAGTGCAGTAGACATCTCGGGCGGGATTCTCCGAGCCCCGCACCGAGCCTGTGGGGGGGGGGGGCTCCGACACCGGGAGGCGGGGGGGTCTGGCCCATGATCGGGGCCCACCGATCGGCGGGCCGGCCTCTCCAGCCCCGTCCCTATTTGGTTACGCGACCAGCCTCTGAACCCCTATGCAATGTTGCTTCGGGGCCGGCGCGTTGGCGTGGCGCCCAGTTGATGCCAGGAAGGGAGGCTGGAGTGGCATGAACCGCTCCAGCGCCAAATCGGTAGTGCCCACGCCCGTTTCCCGCCGTCGTGAAACACGACGCCGTTCACAACGGTACGGACACTGCCTCCATTTCGGAGAATCCCGCCCCTCAAATATGGCTACAAACACTATTTGCAAGCACGTAACTTTGCACCCAATACCATGGAGCCAGCACGCAGGGAGACCCTGAAGAGACTGAAGCTGATGAATTCTTCAGATGAGTGAATTTGGTCGGGTAGTTCTCCGCATCCTAAAAGGGCCACATCTTTGAACCTGGGTGCATACTTCAAATCCCATCCCTATTTATACAGACCTGCTCTGCTTTGTGTGTACCTGACTGCATACTAGTGTACATGCATGTGTAAATACCTATGCATGTGCACATACATGGGCCTCGGAGTATAACTAGCAGCTATGCATGATAGTATCCCATACCTTCTTCTGACGAGTTTTCAAGCGTGCATGCAGAAAATAGATTAAAAGAGAAAATCGTCAAGGAAGTAAATAAATAGGGTACAGTAACAAGTCTAATGAAGACATCAGAGAGGGTCTGTGTTACTAACTTACCTGGCCAGCTGTGTCTAAGATTTCCATAGAAACTGCTTCATCATCAATAGTTGCTTGGTGGCGATAGGTTGACTCTGATGGTTTATATCAAAAAGAAGTCTTTAATTAGTGTTGATGTCGACAGTTCTGGTGAATTTTAAATTTAACAACAGTACATACATTGCATGAGAAATTTAGGAAAGTAAGAGAACAAACCCTTGACCTCTTAATGAGGCACTGCCCCAATACGAAACACTTCAGAGATTGCCCAAGTTCCCCAAACACACAGTTTTGACAACCTTTGCTTATAAAGTCGTGTTCAAGCCGCAGAAAGCTTTAAAATTTAATTGCAAAAGGAATTCTGAAACCCTCATTTAGCTTGGCGCCAAAAGTGCTATTTATGAAAACAAAACTACTTTTTTTATGATTAAATCACAGGAATTAAGAGCGTACAGGATTTGTGTCTCACAAAAGGATATTTTGTCTATTGTGCCCTCTTCAACTCTGCACTGAACACCAGTGTGAGTTACTCAAATAAGCCAGAGAGACACTTAACTGTAATTATAACCCAATTTACCCTGCAAGAAACTTACAGACTGAGGTAGAACACCAGTGACTTTAATGCAGAGTAAATTGGATGGGGTGCAAAACCCAGCATTACGCCCATCCAGCAAGTTTCCCTGAATTGCCATCAATATGGAATCAGTGCTGACACACACATTAAAAACTGAAGTCTATGCAGATGTATAATCCCTGCTGAAGTCCAGCCGGTGTGACACTCTTTCCACTCACTCACAAAGCTGTCATCTGGACAATGTGCGTTTGGCCCTAGCCACATGGTGCCATATGCTTATGTTACTGAACAGAATATTGGTACAATTAGGACATTGTTTCTAGAGATATTTCCTTCCTTGTTTTTGGATAATCCAGGACTGTTTCACTGTATTCAGAATCCTTCCAGCTTCTCTCGCACTTTGCTTCATATGGAGTGTTCTCACTGGTCTGTCTATATCAGGGGTGGGCAAACTACGGCCCGCGGGCCGCATGCGGCCCGCCAAAGGTATTTCTGCGGCCCACCAAGTCATTAAAAAAAAAAAAAAAAATTTTTAAAAAAAATTTTTTTTTTTTTTTAATTTTTTTTAAGGTTACTGGGGGGGGGGGGCTGTTGGGTTACGTTGACTTGAGTAGGGTGATCATTGCTCGGCACAACGTCGAGGGCCGAAGGGCCTGTTCTGTGCTGTACTGTTCTATGTTCTATATGAGGCGCCCAGAAGCATAACCGGGTGAAGTAATTATTTTACTTAATATACTATGCGGCCCCTTGTGAATTGAGAATTTCTGAATGTGGCCCTTGCACGGAAAAGTTTGCCCACCCCTGGTCTATATGGTATGACTGAAGGAATCATTAGGCTGAAAGACAATAACCCAGCTTGCTTCCCTTCACAACCAGTTATAATGGTGACAGAACTTCACTTTTCTGAAAACGCTATTTTTTCATACCGATTGCCCTTATTGATGCCTTGTCCTTTCCATCCGTTAGCTCAGCTGGTTGTAGTTTAGTTAGATTTTCTTTCTCTGGATTGGGAGTTCAGCGAGGCTGCACTCGTGTAGTGTAGAAACTCAAGAGCAGGAGGCAGGGAGGTCAGTGGATTTCAATTGCTGGAAAACCCTCAACAAACATGCTGCATTGACTCCTCGCCCCCTCTTCAATCTGCATTCCCATCGAGTGAGGCTCCACATCGGGGAGAACTGTCTCAATGAGTTCACCCTTCTGACCTTATAACTGAATGATAAGCAGTAACTTTCAGAGGTTCCCAATGGCTGCTTTATAAATCCAGCACTACAATGTTCCAGAACCTATTCGGTGCATCAGTGTGAAGGATTTAGATTCTCTCCGAGGACAACATTTTATGCTGCTCTTTCTGATGATCACTTAATTACTGCGACCCGTGTCAAGGCTAATAACACTTCCCCACAAAGTTTCTTTAACTATTTCCCTTTACAAGTCACAGGGACAAGGGTATCCTTTGATTGGCCTCGTCGCTGCATATTTAGTAGTAAGTGTGGAAGTAATCAGCCGCTAAAGTTTGAATGTTTGTGTTATGTTGCGTTTAAATTCATTTCAGGCTCATTTTCTTAATTTCTCCAGCAAATAATTGGTGAAAATCAACAGGTACTAAAATAAGAACGAGATTCTCTGGCCTCCCCCCGTTTCTCGGCGGCGAGAGGCCGCCCGCCATTGGCCGGCAGCGGGAGCTTACGATCCCACCACTGTCAATAGAAATCCCCATTGAATCCAGCACCCTGCCACCATGAAACCCACGGGTGGGGTGTGCTGTTGGTAGCACCGAACATCCCGTCATCTAGAAGACAGTGCCCTAAAATACCAATCAATGAGGCTGTATCTCAAGGGAGGTGTACACCAGAAAGTAAAATAACTTTTACCACACAACAGTAACTTTTGCTACACAACAGTACTTTAAGAGAATTTATGGCACAACTTCAACTTGCTTTCAAGTTGGCAAAACATAACCAGGTTCAATGCCAACTCAAAGAAAAATATCTCGCTTATATGTTTCCACAAAATTGGTCTTGCAAAAGTAGTAACATTGTTTAGAGAGGTTATGCTTTAGTTCTTATCAATATTTGCAACTCGCATTTGCATAATGCCTTTAATACTTAAAAACACCGATACACATCACAAATAAATCTATGGAAAACAGAACTGAACTCTGAAAAGAAAGATTAAAATGATTGGGGGGGGGGGGGTGGTGAACTGAAAAACTTGGGACATTTTTGAAGGAGAAAGTACTGGAGGGGGAGGAAATTTAGAGGTGGACTTCCTGAGAATAGGCTCCAAACATAATTGTACAACAACCAGGATTTGTCTGTCCATGAATAACATGTCAAAACTTCAGCGGAAACTATAGTATAAAAGGGACTGTCACATAAAGGTCTAACAGAGGACTGAGTACAGTACCATCCACACAATAATGTAAGAGAACACGTCACTCACATCTAAGGGTCAGCCTAGTGTTGAATAGAGCCATGTGTAGAAGCAAGCAGGAAGACAGCACTTAACCTGGACCTTTACTGTACTTGTGTATACAGTTTCTAGCAGTTAATATTATAATTTTTGTCACATGTAGGCTTACATTAACACTGCAATAAAGTTACTGTTAAAATCCCCTAGTTACCAGATTCCGGCGCCTGTTCGGGTACCTGGAGGGAGAATTCAGAAGGTCCAAATTACCTAACTACCCAAGACAACAAATACTTTAATAATACTGAACTATGACCATCAACTTACAACAGGAACCATCACCATCATCTGTAAGTTCTGTTTATTATTGGGTGTGCTCCATGTTTGTCCTCAGCTATTAAAACAGGTTCACAAAACAGCACAAAAGTAATGTAGAAAACCTGGCCGGGGTCCAATCTGCCTTCATTCCCAAATTGACGCACGCTGAAGTATGTGCAAAGATAAATGTATGATGTCTGAGAAACATTTTCTCATAAAGGGTGAACTGAATAAATTCATACTCTTGGCACATAGATTAGTGCTGGGGACACATATCCAAAAAGTGAGGCACAGAGGTCAGCAGACTCCACTGGGATCCTCGTCCATCAATTTTAATTGATCAAAAATACTTCAGGGGTCACCAACCTTGGTGCCCAGTTCACATAGCTTTTTTCTAGGATCATAAACATGCAGCTTCATCCTTACACTACAGAATCATAGAAATGACAATCAAGAATATGCTGGTGTCAGCTTTTCATCTCCACTTATCTATAGGATAAAACCACCTTTAGGGCGGTTTAATAGTGTCAAGTTAATAAGAGATATCCCACCCAGTGAGCACAAAAAACAAGGTCAAGGCATTTGCAACCATCTTCAGTTCAAAGTGCTGAGTGCCTGATGCATCAGGCCTCTGCTTGAGGTCCCTACCATCACAGAAGCCAGTCTTCAGCCAATTCGATTCACTCCATGTGACAACAAGGCACAGCTGAGCGGACTGGATATGACGAAGGCTGTAGGTCTGACAAATATCTTGACTGGATTGCTTGTGATTCTGAACTAGCCACACTCTTGACCAAGCCCTTCTAGAATCGCTGCAACATTGGCTTCTGCCTGACAAAATGTGCGATCCACAAAAATCAGGACAAATTCCATTTGACTAATTAACATTCCATCAATTTACTGACAACGATCAGCAAACTGATGGAAGTACATAGGAGCAGGAGTGGGCCATTTAGTCCATCGAACACACTCCGTCATTCAATGAAGTCAAGGCTGATCTTCTACTTTAACACCATTTTCCTGCACTATTCTCATATCCCTTATTGTTTCTACTATGCAGAAATCTATCAATCGCAGAACTGAACATACTGAATGACCGAGCCTCCACAGCCCTCTGGGACAGAGAAATCCAAAGATTCACCACCCTCGCAGTAAAGAAGTCCCTCTTCATCTCAATTTCTAAATGGCCTATCCCTTATTCTGAGACAGTGTCCCCTGGTTCTAGCCTACCCAGCCAAGGGAAGCATACTTCCTGCATCGGTTGAGTCCTGTAAGAATTTTGTATGTTTGAATAAGGTCAATTCTCATTCTTCTAAACTCCAAATATTAGAGACCCAGTCTATATAATCCTTCCTCATAGGACAATCCCTCCATCCCAGGATTTAAGTTGCACTCTCCAAGTATATCTTTCCTTATGTAAGGTGACCAAAAGTGCCCACAATACTCCAAGTGTGGTCTTACCAAGGCTCTATGTAATAGCAGCAAGACATTTTTACTACTAAATGCAAATCTCTTGTAATAAATGCCAATATACCATCTGCCTTCTTATTTGTATGTTAGCTTTCAGTGATGCATGAACAAGTCACCCAAATCCCTTTGAAGTTTAACACTTACCAGCCTCTCACTATTTAAGACACATACACCTTGTATTTCTGTTTCCTACCAAGCTGGATAACGTCAAACTTCGCCACATTGCATTCCATCTGCCATTTTTCTCCAAATCCCCTTGAGGCACCTTTGCATCCTCCTCACAACTCACACTTCCACCTCATTTTGTGTTGTCTGAAAGCCTCCGAGTATGACATTGAATCCCCACATCCAAATTATTAGTATAGTTTGTTAATAGCTTTGGTCCAAGCACTGATCCTTGCGGTACCCCACTTGTCATAGCCTGCCAACCTGAAGATTTTTTTAATAGCACCTACTCTCCATTAACCTGCTCACCAATGCTCAGTCAGGGTTCTGTCAGGGGCACAGCTCCAAACTTCATTACACCCTTAGTCCACACATGGTCAAAAGAGCTGAATTCCAGAGATGAGGGGAGAGTGACACTGCCCTTGACATCAAAACAGCATTCAACAGATTGTGCCATCAAGGAACCCTAGTAAAGTTGAACTTATTTGGAATCAAGGGGGAAACTCTCCACTGGTTGGGGTCATACCTAACACAAAGGAACATGGTTGCATTTGGTGGAGGTCAATCATTTCTTCACCAGAATATTACTCAAGGGTCCTCAGGGGAACATTCTAGGCCTAACCATCTTCAACCCCTTCATCAATGACCTTCCCTGCACATAAGGTCAGAGGTGGGGATGCTCACTGATGATGTTAAAGTGCTCAGTACCTTTTGCAACTCCACTTTGATGAAGTAGCTTGTGCCTGTAAGCAGCAAGACCTGCATCATATTCACGCATGGACTTGTAAGTGACAAATAACATTTATGTCATACAAGTGCCAGGCAATGACCAGTTCCAGCGTGAGAATCGTAGCAACTCCCCTTGGCATTCAACAGCATTACCATTGTTGAATGCCTCACCATCAACATCCACCACCAAATGAGCACAAAGTTTCTCCAATTAAACATTGGGAAGGCCAAAGCTATTTGCCTCACTACAAATTCCACTCCCTAGCCACTGACTCCATCCCTCGTCATGGCAACTACTTGAAGCCAAAACAAACAGTTAGTAACGTCGGTATCATATCTGAACCCAGAATGTGCTTCCAATCACATTTCTGCATCTTACTAAGAACATCTACTGCCACATCCGTAACAATCGCCTCAATCCAGCCCTGCATCTGCTCATCTGCTGCTGAAACCCTCCTTCATGCCTTTTTTACCTCTGGGCTTGACTATTCAATGCACTCGTTTGGCCTCCCACATTTTACCCTCCATAGGCTGGAGGTCATCCAAAGGTTTGCCTCTCGCTTTCTAACTCGTGCAAGTCCCATTCATCCAACCGATCCTTGCCGATCGACATTGCCTCCTAAATAACCAAACCTTTGATCTTAAAATTCTCAGCCTTGTTTTTTTTTTAGCCACTCCATGGCCTTGCCCCTCCATATCCCTGCAATCTCCCTCAGCCCCACAACCCTCTGTGACAATCGTGCTCTGAGATAACCATGCTCCACTAATTATAATTGAGCCTAGATTCAACCTCCTCTCATTCTTATAAACTTTAATAACATTACGATATAGATGTTCACATGCTTCATAAGCCAACAAATAATTAACGTATCAGCAAGACAAACCCAGTGTAAACAAATTTAATAATATTCTTCCTCTCTTGCCTCAATCTTCCAATGTTTAAATATAAAATTAGTTTCAGGTATCATGGTATTCACTGAAATGATTCACCCATTGACAGATGCTAATGATAACTGCATTTAAGCCAAAACTGAATCAAACATTTTCCATTCACATCTCTCGCAGTGATTTAATGGGCTGAAAGTCTCCTCACTGGGAATTTTTTATTTTTATTTATTCTTTGCTGGGATGTATGCATCAATGACAAGGCCAAATATGGTCTTGAGAACGTGGTAATGAGCCATCTTCTTAAATTGCTGAAGTCCATCTGGCACAGGTATACCACCAGTACTAGCGATTCCATACTACTGAGTTTTTGCCCCGATTCCCTTCAATTCCAGTTTTGCTAGGGCCCCTTGATGCCACACTCAATCGAAGGCTGCTCTAATATCATACCAATCGCTCTCACCTCACCTCTTTAACCACAGAATTCCTACAGCGCAGAAGGGTCCATTCGGCCCGTCAAGTCTGCACCGACCCTCTGAAGGTGCACCCTACCTAGGCCCACTCCCCGGCCCATCCTTGGATACCAAGGGGCAATTTAGCACGTTAAAACCACCTAACCTGCACATCTTTGGACTGTGGAAGGAAACCGGAGTATGCGGAGGAAACCCAGGATTGCACAGGGAGAAAGTGCAAACGCCACACAGTCACCCAAGGCCAGAATTCAACCCGGGTCCCTGGCGCTGTGAGGCAGCAGTGCTAACCACTGTGCCACCCTGCCACCCAAAATTGAGCTCTTTTCTCCATGTTTGGATGAAGGTAGTAATGAGGTTGATATGGCACCACATTGCATAGAATTAAAGTGAAACAAACTATTGGTGTTATTTGGACCATGTCACCCGAGTCTCCATTCGTTCTTCCCTCTCTGACCCTGCCAGCAGAACTCTCTGGTCCCTTCTGCCTCTTACGCTTATTTAGTTTCCCTCAAGTTGAAGTGCGTCAATACCATTTGCCACAACCATTCCCCGTAGTATTGCAAGCTCCTCATTGCAATTCTGGCACCATCCTTTGAAATCTGTTTTGCACCCTCTCCAGTGCCTCTATATACTTTTTATAACAAAGTGAGCCAAACAGCACAAAGTACTCCAAGTGTGGTCTAACCATGGTTCGACACAAGTTCAACATGACTTTTTTTACTTCTCAATTCTATCCCTCTCGAAATAAAGTCAAATGTTTGGTTTGCCTTTTGTTTGGCCTACTTGACCTGCATCATTACTTTTAGTGATTTGTGTATTTGTACTGCAAGATTTCTCGATCCCATTTAGATTCGTATCTTCCAAGTTATATGTGGCCTCCTTATTTTTCTCATCAAAACGCAATATCTTGCACTTGTCTGCGTTGAAATTCAATTGCTAATTATATGTCCATTCTGAAAGTTTTTTTTTGCCTTCTGGCAACTTGCTGCAGTTATCCTTAGGATTGACTCCCCACCCTTCACCAATTTGATTATATTTGAGAACATCGAAATGTTGGTTTTGATTCGAACGTCTAAATCATTAATATAAATTGCGAACTGATCCTTCTGGAATCCCAGTTTCTATCTTCTGTCACTGAGTAGCTACCCTGTACCTTTAATCTGTGTGTTCTGTTTGTAGCCAATTAACTGTCCATTCTGCTACATGTTCTCTGATCCGACATGTTTTCACCTTAATCATTAATCTATATGTGCCGTCTTATTGAAACCTAGATAAATTGCATTTAATTCAGCTTTGACTTTTCTCTCTGCTAGTTTCAAAGAATTCAATAAAGTTGGTCAAGCAAGACTTTCCCCTTGAAATACAATCCCACTACTCGTTACTAGTATTCAGTTTCTAGATGTTTCTCTATTTTCTCTTTTATCAGGGATTTGATTATTTTTCCTCTCACCAATGTTAAGCTGACTGGCCTATTGCTCCCCGGGCACGTTCTGCCTCCCTTCTTAGATTTTCATTCACTATTCATCGAGCCATCATCCCAAAGGACCATAGGTATCACTCTCCATCAGAGGGACATAAGTAGTGGTGCAAGGTGAGGAAGCAAGGCTTCCTTAATTACCACAGCCAGTATGGGGATAGATCCTACGCTGTTAATGTAATTCTGCTTCACGATCCAGCCATCAAACCAACTGGGCTAATCAACCCACATCTTCTTAAGCGCAGGCACTGAACGGGATTCTCCGGTCCCCCAGCCGTGTGTTTCTCGGTAGGCGGATTCTCTCTTCTTGCTGCTTGTCAATGGGATTTTCCATTGAAGTCACGCCATGCCGCTGGGAAACCAGCGGGAAAGGAGAGTACCAAGGCCATCAAATTCTGGCCATTGCGTTAGCTATTCACTAGTAACACACTTTTTTCTAACAAATTACATTATATGTGCAACAATGTCTCAGCTATCTCGTCTTTAGATTAGTTTAAGATATGCAGATGGAATCTTTCTGGACTAGGAGTTTTACCCTCTCGGATCGACAACGTTATCAAGGGTGATGGGACACCAGGAAAGTAGAGCTGAAGCAACAATCAGATCAGCCATGATCTTATCGAATGGTGAAGCAGGCTGGAGGGGCTGAATGGCCTACTCCCACTCCTAACTCTTATATTCTTGTGCTTTTGTGTTGTGTTCTCTTTGGGCTTGACAAGTTTATTTCATTTTTTAATTCTTTTTATTTCAAGTATGTTTGCATCTTTTTTCATTCAACCTTCTGAAGTTATGTCCACCTGATCTGACTCCGAGTAAATAATGAAGCATTATTTTATATTTCTGCCATTTCATTATTGCTGCCCATGATTTTATCCTATCCATCCCTAGTTGCCTTGTTTCTCATCCCAACTCTTGTTTTTATTATTGATGTGCCAGTCGAATATTTTACTATTTTGCTTTATGTCCCTTAATAATTTAGTTTCATAGCTCCTGATTGTTTTTCTCAACATCTCCCCTGGTTTCTTCATATTCTCCCTTCTCATGCTTTAATCTGTTGTCCATTTGACTTAGATTATGCCTTATTACTTTCCCTCAATTATTCCCTTAAGTCTTTATATATCCTTGGTATTGCATCAGTGTTTCATTTGTGTTTAAGTGGAAAATATTTTTCCTACATTCGGTTGAACATCTTTTCAAAAGTTTCCTATTGCTGTTCTACATCATGGTTGCCAAAATATCAATCCATTTTATTGTTACAAGTTTCAGTCTCAAACCCTCAAAAACATATTTTCTCTAATCTATTTCCCTGGTTTTCATCATGCTCATGTCATAGAAGTCATGTCACAGTAGGAGGCCATTCAGCCCATCAAGTCTGCAACGGCCCTTGGAAACAGCACCCCACTTAAGCCCACAACTCCACCCTATCCCCATAACCCAGTAACCCCAGACAACCTTTTTGGACACTAAGGGAAATTTAGCATGGCCAATCCACCTAACCTGCACATCTTTGGACTGTGGGAGGAAACCCACGCAGACATGGGGAGAACGTGCAAACTCCACACAGTGACCCAAGCCAAGAATCGATCCTGGGACACTGGAGCTGTGAAGCAACTGTGCTAACCACTCTGCTACCGTGCTGTCCTTCTGAACTACTATTTTAAAGTGTATTGTATTATGGTCACTATTGCCTAAGTATTACCCACATTTACTTCTTTCATCTACCCTCATTCGTTCTCTTACATATTGGGTTAGAATGTAGTCCTCTACTGATGGTCGGAATACCATTCCCTCATCTACTTCTTCTGGCCACTCAACTTTGTTATAATTGAAAACCCAGAGGATTATTATTCTCTGATTTTTATTAATTTCTCTAATTTGGCTATTTTTTCCTTTACTTTTCTATCGACCACTGCTATTAGTCTGGCTGATCCTTTATTATCTCTTATCACTACCCACATGGATTCTATTTCTGTCTTACTGATGGCTATGACAAGTCTTTCTACTGCCATTATGTTACTTTTAATAAGTACAGCTACTCTGACTCCACATTTTCCCTCTCTGCACTTACTAAATATATTGCATGCTGCATTGATAAATTCCCATTCTTCATTTTTACCCCCAAAGTTGTGTCTCAGTAATCTCTGCTATATGCATCTAGTTCATCCTGATATACTATCCAGTACCCCCATTTTGTTATGGACATTGTGTGCACTACTGTACAGATAGGTTAATTCATTTTCCATAATGGTTCCTCGCACTTTATTTTTACACTCCTGTTCTATAACTCTATTTATTCCCTGACCATTTACTTCTTCCCTCAAGTTAGTCTGTCCTTTGCTCTCCTCTCCTGCATAAATGTATGTCCTTTCTTTGCTCGTTGGAGTGGGTGTGTACGTATCAAACATCTCAAATCCTGAGGAGAAAACCAAAACAACCTGCTTGCACTTCAAAATCATGATAGCACATGTTGTGTAACATTTAATTTCACAAACAAATGACTCTCATAGACCTTATAATGAGAAAACAGAATGTTTGTAATGAAAAAAGCACTGCTCACAACTAGCAACAAAGGATAAGGAATTCTGTCCTGTGCCTTCTTAGGAGTGGGTTAACCCTGTCCAATCATTCTAAATAGGGATTCTTCATTGCAAATCCACCTCGCTGCCATTGCCTGTGAGAACTGAGAATATTACGCTCAGCCAAATCTCCATTCAGTGCACCGGGATCACAGAGTCCCGCCGGCATAAAGGAACGGAGAATCCCGTCAGCATGAGGGAACGGAGAATCCTGCCGGCATAATGGAACAGAAAATCCCACCAGCATGAAGGAACAGACAATCCCACCCACACTCTTTATGGTGTAAGGGGAGAGATTTGGTTGTATTCTATTCATTAAAGGCAAGGAACTCTAATTCCAAAGATGATAGAACATATCAAGTCAGATATTTTCAAGGCTGCCAGCATGATTCCCTGACCAAAGCACTGAGGGGGGAACTTCAAAACTACATGTTGAGTGGAATTTAGTTTCGGAGACGGTAGGTAGTCTTAGCTGCCGACTGGAGAACTGGTGGAAGCCCCGCATCGCCTCAGTTGGGGGAAGCCCTTCCAGAATTAAGTGCCCATCGTGCCCTTATCTGGCCAATCCCAGTCTCCTCCGGGATTTAGGATCCCGGGAGCAGAGGTCTTGCCCCCGAAAGCTGCCGGCCAATTAGATGCTGGATGCTCCTTATTGCCCATCTGTGCCCCCAGGAACGGTGGCTGCTGACAGGAATGCATCCATCAAAGACCTAGGATCGATGAGGGACCCAGGCCACAGGCGAGTGAGGGTGGGCTGAGGATCATAGAGAGGGGGTCGCTGGCAGGAGGGGGTCTAAAGATAGAACAGAATGATAGCTTTCAACAGGCATTCTCCTTCCCAACACCGGATCCCTCATTCAGGCACTGAGTTTGAACCAGGGAAATCTATGGAAGCTTGCAAGCAAACTAAACAGGGTTGGCTTTCTAGGCTTCCCATGTGGTAATTGCCAGATTCATTGCTAGTTGAATACCAATGATGCCTCAACTTAAATGCCCTACATAAGACTTCCCAACTTGGACTTAATCAGGCAAAGGTAGGAAGTGACCAGGGTCCCCAGCTATAACCCTCCTGCTCAGTTAAATACCTTTCCGCAAGATTAAATATCTCCTCAATTCCAAACTAAAATTTCACCGGGGGGGGGGGAGAGGAGCGGAGATTATAACTTCAAACTTCTGAAACTCAACCCCAAACCCCCACAGAAGGACCAAAACCAGTTTTAAAGGAGTGAATTTGGGGTGGGGTGACTAACCTGCACATAAGAGGCAAGTATTTAAATATGTTCATGACCAGCAGGTCTCAAATTTCTGATATAAAAATTTCAGACTAGGATTCCCAGAGCTCAGGAAATCCAGCAGGCAATGGGTGGCATGAAAAGACAGATCTTGTAGGTATGCACCTTTCCAGCACTACTTGTGGGCGAGGAAGAGCGAGTATACTTCGACAACATCGCCTCTTTCACCCCCATCACTAGACCCGAAGCACTAGCTGAGGTCGAACTAGTGTCTTGTGTAAGTTCAAAATAACCTCCTCTTGGATTCTATGATCCTATTAATAAAGCCCAGAATAATACGCTTTAATAACTACTCTCCACACCTGTCCTCTGACTTTCAAATGATATTTTTAGATACACACCTAGGTCCCTCTGCTCCTTTAAGAATGTTACCACTTATTTTATATTGTATCCCTATGTTCTTCCTACCAAGTCGGCATTGTCTCACACTTCTCCACATTGAACTTCATCTGCAACCTATCTGCCCACTCCATCAACTTGTCTATGTCCTTTTGAAGACCCAATATCACTTCCTCGTTCCCTTTTATCTGCTCCCGTTCGAAGGCCTTGTGGTGCCATCCTTACCTGTCAGTTTGGCTGTCTGTGACAGGGAAACGGAAACGGACGTTTGAAATATGCAACTGCCATTAAATTTGGCAAGGCGTCCAGGTTAGCCGCTTTTTCAGATTTCCTAGTTGCTGCAGTGCCCCACTAATATCAGGGTCATTCTCTCCTGTGTAAAACTGCATGGACGGGATTCTCCATCAGCGGGATCCTCAGTTTTGTCGGCATCGCACTCACCCCCGCAAATTTCCTGACAGTGCGAGGGTGGCCACAATGGGAAACCCCATTGTCCGGCTGCCGGGATGGAGGATCCCGCTGCTGGCAGGGGGGGCGGCCGCGCCAGAAAATGGGTCTGGCAGGACGGAGAATCGGCCCCAAATCTATCCGAAACATTTCAGCACATGTTTTGCCTGCAGTCACTTCAGTCAACTTAGCCAGGTGACTATCTGTTGGTGTGGACAGAACATTACTATTAACAGAGTTGTCACTCACCCAGTGTTGGGTCATATTCCCAGATGAACCTCTTGGTCAGAAACCGGACTACGATAGCTATAAAGCAAAAGAGATTAATTAATACCTATTAAACGCAGATAATGTTACAAATTGGAAATAGTGCAACCATTCACACAATCACAAAATAAATGTGAATGAATTAGACTCGCATGACCTACAGTCTCCACAACACAACTTCCAATTGCCCTTTAAATAATTACAGAGTTTACGCTCCACTATCCTAAATGTATATTCATTTCATGTATTGATTACGCTTTCTGTGAAGACTTCATATTTAGGGTGAAGTACTTCTCACTTACACCACTAACCAGGCCTCCTCCCTGTAAATCAGCTTCAGTGACAGATTGAATCTATCACAGACCCTCAACAGGCTGGGAAATGGGATTGAGACAGAAATACACAATTTTGGTCATCTCATACCTGCCGGAATGAAATTACTTGCCTCAGTGGAGTAGCAAAAAAACAACAAAAATAAAACCCCAGCATGCTGGATCTTATTTAGATTTGCAGGTTCTCAGTGGCAGAATGCCAATGCACACAACCTCAATTATGGGTTACTGAGAATGAAATTTATCCTTTAAAATAACAAGTGTCTGCTTATCTCTTTATCAATGACCAACTACCAATGATTGCAGGGGTATGCAGATTTACAGCAGGTAATTCCAATGCTGCCATTTCATTAGCGGGTCATCCTTTACTGAGAAATGCAGGCATTTTCCAGCCCCGCCATCCAAGGTTCCTAGAGAGGGGGCATGTGTGCTGATAGAGTACTCATTGGTACATTGTTTATTTGCAGATAGCTTGTATTAGAATGGGGGGGAGGGAGGGGGGGGGGGAGGGGGGGGGGGGAGGGAGGGGGGGAGGGGGGAGGGGGGGAGGGGGGAGGGAGGGAGGGGGGGGGGGAGGGAGGAGGGAGGGGGGGGGGGGAGGGCACGCCGACCGGCACGGAGCGATTCCCACCCCCGCCGAATCTCCGGTCCCGGCCGGGCGGGATTGACGCCGGCCCCTGGCAATTCTCCGACCGGGGGGGGTCAGACGGAGAATGCCGCCCATTGAATCTCTTTATTATTTTAAATACTTTGATTGGATTGCACATCAATACTGACAAAATGCAAACCAAGACCTCACAATTTAACACTGTAACCCTGGCATAGTGCTGGCTCCCTCACAGGTATTCTTTTCCTGAAGTTTAGCGCCCATATTTGAACAAATTTATCCAGGGCATTCCTGGCGAAGACTCTGTCTGGCTGATGCATCACCTTTTCATTTGTGAATCCAACTACCTACAGATAAAGTCTCACATATCTTTCCTTTTCTTCTTCAGTTCCCTGCTCAAAGGCAGGTCCAATCCCACAGCACTGCAATATCCACCATGGGTAGGGCAAGAGTGCAGTAGCCCAGTCCACCCCAGCCAGAACGAGGATTTGTTGGCACCGACCTGATCCACACCAGAAACTGAGCCAACTAGGCTCTCAGGGATGGAGTTCCGATTTTACACACACCTTTACTTGCATGTTGAAGTCTGGAGCTACAAATAGTGAGTCTAGAGGCTCCAATATACTTCCCGTCACATGGCAGACCAAGAATCTCACCCCCTCTTACCACCTGCCAGTGGAGTGGGTGAGAAAGATTTACAAGTTAACCCTCAATCTGTTTGGCCACATTATCAACGCACCTTCCTTGGCCATCGAGTCCTGGAGTGGGACATGAATCCAGAGCTTCTGGCTCTGATGCAGGGATGCAAAAACAACTATAATTTATCATCTTTTCAATTCATTTTTGTATAATTGCTGCTTCAAAGCTATCACCGTTAAGAAAATATTCCTGCATGTTTTTTTCAGATCCTAAAGTGGATGATCTCAGACTGCCCCCGCATTGAACCTGTCTGTATTAGTCTCAGTGACTCATTTTGTCAATCCATGCCCCATGGTAAATTTCTGCTCTCATCCACTCAACTCACTGTGCCTCCTCACTTAGTGGCTTCTGCAAATTTAGACATATAAATCTCTACTCCTTTATCCTTCACAGTTCACGTCACTACAGAGCAGCAGAGATGCGTAAGGCAGAGATAGGTTAATCAGCAGGAATAGAGAGGGTGCCCAGCATGTAACGAATCAAACATTATAGAAGATGGTTGTACAGGGTAGGAATACTTGGCTTCCCCCTGCTCCTTGGGGAATACAAGCTCCCGGCTAGGGGTGGGCTATCTCAATTAACACATGTATACATGCTTGGCCAGGAAGGCACCAACCTCAGAAGAGAACCCAGTGGAGATCTATCGTTTGCGTAAATAAAACTTTATTTCTTATTTTACTCCCCACGTCCTTATTAAAAGGCCTGAACCAGAAACAATAAGCGCAATTCTCCCAGCCCCGCGCCGGGATGGAGAATTGCCGCAACCGCGCCACGTTGTCCTGACGCCGATGCGCGATTCTCCAACGTGCGGAGAATTGGCGCCATTTGCACCGGTGCGTTTGGTGCGGCGCCGGTCATGGGCCGCTGTACGAGGCCGGGCCGCCGATTCTCTGGCCCGGAAGGGCTGAGCAGTCGCGCGGAAAAAGCAGAGTCCCGCCGGTGCCATCCACACCTGGTCGCTGCCGGCGGGAACTCTGCGCAAAGGGTCGTGGGGCAGCCTGTTGCAGGAAGGGGGTCTCCGACGGGGTCTGACCCACGATCGGGGCCCACCGATCGGCGGGCTGGCCTCATTCCCCCCCCCACCGGCCTACTTTATTGCGTATCAGGACCCAGAACCCCCGCGCCATGTTGCGTCGGGGCTGGCGCGTTCCATAAAGCCACCGTGCATGCGCGGGTTGGCACCGTCCTCAGTGCGCACCAGGAAGTGAGGCTGGAGCGGCGTGAACCGCTCCAGCGCTGTGCTGGCCCATGTGGGTGCTAGAATCGCTAGTGCCCTCGCCCGTTTTGCGCCATCGTGAAATGCGATGGTGTTCACAATGGCGCGGACATTGTCCCGCGATCAGAGAATCGCGTCCATTACAGAAGATCCAGGGAAGGTGGCTAATTCACCGCAAGTTTACTTCCAATTCAGCATACTCTTGTTTTAGCTTATAATCTCTAATGTAGGGTAAGGAAGCAGGTCCCACGTCCACCCCAGCCAGAACGAGGAACTGTTGGCATCACTCTAATCCACACCAACCAACTGAGCCAAATGGACCCCAAGGACTTGCTGGGGCAACACAGACTTTTACATACACATTATCATCTAGAGCTATGAATATTGATGGTAGAGGCTCCAATTTCTTTCCGCCACAGGGCTGACCAGGAACCTCACCTTTTCTTACCACCTGCCAGTGCCAGAACCTCCTCAAATGTCAACTGAAAGTCCGTGTGGACAAGATAAATTGACTCTCCATTATCCCCTCAAAAATTTTGATTTGGTACCCTTCACAAATCCATGCTAACTCTTTTTGTTCAGTCCATACATGTCTATGTCCTCAGTCACTGTGGGTCTCTAATCATAGATTCCAGTAACATGCCCATATTGATGTTAAAGTGACAGGTCTGTCGCTATCTGATTTCTCTCTCTCTGTTCCTTCTTAATTAACAAGTAATATTTGTAATTTTCCAAGCCAAAGGCACAATTCCTGAATTTAGGGAGCTTTGAAAATTTATGACTAATGCATCAGCAATTTCTTCATACATTTTGTTTTAATACCTTGGGGTGGAAACAATTAGTTTTGCTTAAATCTCAGTTATGCTTTTCTAATCCACCTCTCCTGCTAATAATCCGCTGCACATTTCTAGACCGTGTACTAAAAATGGGTTGCTGACATTCCTTTTTTGTTTAGTTCTCAACTTTAAAGCGCTTTTGCTTATTCCTTGCATCCCATGCGAGAAAGGAGAACTTTCCTGGGTTTAATCTCTCGATGATTTTCGTCTCACGGCAGCAAAGTCCCAGGATAAACAGTCTGTCCTCAAATACCAGCTCTTCAGTTAGTTGATCTTTGTCACAAAGACTAAACCAAACACAGCGTTCCAGATGAAGCCTGGGAGCACAACAGTTAGAAGACACCAAGTTTTGAACCATGGCTTTAAGTTAAAAATTTCTTTGCAACTGATTGTCTATACAAGGTGGCATCTGTCAACCAGTTTTGGTGTTTTAACAGCTGGTTCACAAGCCCGATGTGATTCCACAGAGTTGTTTTTTTTAACCATGGTATTGTCAATAAAGCTAGCACTTGGTGACAACTTTAGAACAGATTTGAAACATTTTTGGCGCAAATTATTGTATGGCTTTACTTGGTATCAACAATTCAAGGAAACGAGCAAACTACTGTGCAAATTTTGCTTGGAGAAGACACTTGTTGATACATTTTGTGTGCTCTAGTGTAAGCTAGTAAGTTAGTAAGTTCCATTAAAAAAATGACTACATGTAACCTGTCTCAACTGAGTTTCAATCTTCCCAATCCAACAATTAAATTTATCTATTTGGTAAATAAATCACTATTATTGGCATTGCATAAACCATGACACAGTGAGCTGGTTTTAATAACTACAATCAAAGATTTCTCAGTTATCTTCCTTGATTCAGAGTACTGTAGGCCCGTGTAACTAACACTGGTCACTTTCAAGCATAAACCTATAGGCCTGTGTGTAACTATATTTCAACGTTTCCAAAGGTTAGTCAATGCAGCCAGTGAACATAATTCCTCAAAAAGGTGCAAATTCAGGTGGTTGAAACCGCATTCAAGCCAAGGGGCGGCCCCACAGCAGGGCGTCACTCACCTGGAGGAAGGGCTCTGGTACAAACTGAACTGAAAAACTGAAAATCGCTTATTGTCACAAGTAGGCTTCAAATGAAGTTACTGTGAAAAGCCCCTAGTCGCCACATTCCGGCGCCTGTTCAGGGAGGCTGTTACGGGAATTGAACCGTGCTGCTGGCCTGCCTTGGTCTGCTTTCAAAGCCAGCGATTTAGCCCTGTGCTAAACAGCCTCTCGAGCGATTGTGGGGGGAAAAGGGTGATCCTGGTGAGAAGGGGGGAGGACTGAAGGGAGACCGATTGGAGGGGTCCTGATGCCAGCGAGTGGAGGGGGGTGAAGAAGAGGGGGTTGATGCCGGTGAGAATGGTGGAGGGACCCTGAAGACCCAATGTCTGCGCTATTGGGGGGGGGGGGGGGGGGGGGGGGAGGAGGGCCTTGACTGTCACTTAGAGTTCAGGGTGCCCTGATCTCTGTCAAGCCGGGCTTGCCGACATGTTTAGGCGCCGCCCTGTCGGTGCCGGGGCAAAGCCCACCCCCGATCGATATTTGACTTGAAACAAAGTAAGATACAAGGCTATTAGAAAAAGGCAAGGCAGTAGAATTAATGTTGGGTTGGGTTTTAAAACATTCAAGTAATAACAAGGGGAGAGATAAGATGGAGAGCTCATCAGAAAGGCAAGTTGCGATGAATGTGAAACTGCAGGAATGCAGAATTTGAGCTATTAACAGAAATGTGAATCTTAGAACCTTTGGGAAAATAGGAAGTACCTGTAAGTGCCCAAATGTTGGGGCACAGGGAGTGTCAATGCCATCAACTTGATCCAATCATATTGGTCAGAACAAACTATTGCCAAAGAAGGCATGGTAAGGGTCTCTCAATAGGGATGAAATAAGGCTACAGAATATCGTTGGCACATAATTAGGAGAAGACAGACTATGGTCAACATAGCACAGGAAGGAAAGAAGAAGAGAAGACTATGTCCCAGAGACCTCAGAAGCAGGAATCGTTGGAGCAGAGTCTTGCTGTATATCTATTGCCATCGTTAATATTGTAAGAAGTCTTACAACACCAGGTTAAAGTCCAACAGGTTTGTTTCAAACACGAGCTTTCGGAGCGCAGCTCCTCCCTAATATTAACCTTGTGTTTCTTGGTGATACTTAATAAACTCTCTGATTTGATTAAAGAACTTCAGTTTGTACCTCGTAGGTTAGAAATGATTAAGATCCCCGAGTGACACAGGTTGGAGTATCCTCTGTCTCATATAATTGATCATATCTGGGGGTCTCTCTCCCCATGGTATCTTACACTGCAATGTCCTGTGTAAAAGCACACAATTCGCTTATTTACCGCTGTGCTCAATGTGCCTTGTTGATTGGGTGAAAGTAAATCTGTGTGGCCAGTATAATACATTTTCTATCACACAAATTCAACATCCCTGTCATTAAAGCTTCAATGTGCCCTCCAATTCACCTAAAGCAGTGCCCCCGTGAGCTGCTGGGAGGCTGTTTCCCCTGGCTGGACATTTTGGAGCTAGGTGGCATAATCTTGTGAGAAGGAGTGGCTATATTAGACTGGGATAAGGGGGAATTTATTCATTCGAAGAATGTGTGAACCTTTGGAATTTTCTGCCCCAGAAGGCTGTGGATGCTCATTCCTAGAGTAGATTCAAGGCTGAGATCTATTTATTTTTAGAGCTAAGGGAAACAAGGGATATGGGGAGCAGCTGGAAACTGGAGCGGAGGTGGAATATCGGCCATGATCTTATTAAATGGCGGAGCAGGCTCATTTCTTATGATATACGCTGGCAAATTAAAAAATATATTTCCTTTTCCTTTCTTATCTCCTCTGTTTAAGATCAGCACGGATTGTCAACATATTCATATGAAACCTTTCCATCTCATGATGGCACTAACCATTTACAATACCTTCATACAATATCAGAAAAGGAAATGCATATCAATATTTTAATATGCTTGTTATTCGTGTCGCATAGAGTCGAGAGACAGCTCTCCAACTACAAGAAACTTCACAGGCAGTTTCTATCTAGAAACGGCCTGTGAAATATTTTACATATTAAGTGGGAGGGAGAGGCACCAACATCAGTGTCCTCTCACAAACAGGACCCATAAGCCGGGAGGCTATGATCGACGACCATCAGCTTTGGTGGGTCGGTCATATAGTTCAGATGTCAGATGCCAGGGTCCTAAAGTAGGTTGTCTCCTCCCACCTCAGTCAGGACTCCAAAGGAGAACATAAGAAAAATGCCTCAAGGGTGTGCTGAAAGCCAACATGAAGAAATGCAACACTGACATGCACGGTAGCATTGTGGATAGCACAATCGCTTCACAGCTCCATGGTCCCAGATTCGATTCCGGCTTGGGTCACTGTCTGTGCGGAGTCTGCACATCCTCCCCGTGTCTGAATGGGTTTCCTCCGGGTGCTCCGGTTTCCTCCAACAGTCCAAAGATGTGCGGGTTAGGTGGATTGGCCATGATAAATTGCCCTTAGTGTCCAAAAAAATTTACCCTTAGTGTTGGGTGGGTTACTGAGTTATGGGGATAGGATGGAGGTGTTGACCTTGGGTAGGGGGTAGGGTGCTCTTTCCAAGAGCTGGTGCAGACTCGATGGGCCGAATGGACTCCTTCTGCACTGTAAATTCTATGTAAAACTATAAATTCTATGTAAGACATCAGCTCCTGGGAGACTACCACCTTGGGTTGAACCAGCTGGTGGCAGGGTCTGTCGGAGGCATTTTGAGACCCAAAAACGACAAATGAAGAGAAAAAGCAAATGGGGCAAAACAGAACACAATATGTCCTGAACTAATAACATATGGCCAGACATACCACATGACAAAAAATATGCTACATGCCATAAACTCTGCATATCCCGAATCATAGAAGATCATCATCATCGCGAGCGAGGGACGGTCAACGCTTTCAAGAATAAGTCAAAATAAACAAAGAACTTCTGATTCTGAAGCTGCAAGATTCTAAGAATATACTCTGGAGTTTTTGGCATCAAGTTGGACAGATTTCCAGAACATAATATTTGGAAAATACTAAGGAAAATATGATAGTTTCATCATATTTATCATCTTTCAGTAACTACTGTCAGTTCCAAATGCGACATAACCAGAGATTTTGATAGACGTTTTTGTTTTGTTACATAGCTGTCTGACCAACTGCCAACATAAGGAAATATTTGGCTTATATCTCCTGTATGTCCACATAAACACAGATCTGCCATTAAAGTGAGGCTCTTGCCATATAAATGCGGACCGATATTCTGAATATTTTCTTGGTCTGCGGGGGATTCTTACTGGAAGCATAACTTCTTAAAAATAAAGGACCATGATAAAAGATTTATGGTTGCAGTCATCAAGATCATTGTTCAAAACCAGACTGACTCCAGCGTTTTTGGCCTCAAGTAACTCGAGATGTCCCTTCACTTACTGGTGCATGGGTTAGCAACATGGACAGCAAGTGATCTGACTTCAATGCAAAATGACTGTCCCACAAGAAAAATCAAGCTGTCTCTGCCAACGTGACTGCGAAAATCCTTGCAATGCAAATATGGAAAAGAAAGCATAGATCCGAGACAATCGGCAGGAAGAAAGAAAATGTAATCGAACATGAATAATTATATGAATAAATGGAATATGACCATGTTAATTGCTCAAACGGTGCTCTTCATCTTCTGACTATTCTAATTGTCTAAATTTAAGGCTTAAAAAGGTAATTCAGCTTATCAAAGTCTGTTCTAGCTCAAGCAATCCTTGCATCTAACAGCATTATTATTGTGCCTATTGCCTTTAAAACTATTACCATAAAGGCAGATCACCTTTCGAGCAACTTACTTTTCGCTCACTAATCTTTAGATCCTCAACTGCCACTGACCTGATTTATTTTTAAGTAACATTTTGGGCTCACTTGCCTATCCCATTTAGCACTTACCTCACAGCAATGATTCTCCTCCCCTCCACACACACACACCTTAGCATTCTTTCAAGACTGAAGAGCTGAAGCTTCAACAATCTTTCCTTAGATCTTATCCCTTTTACAAATGGGGTAATTCTTGTTGCTTTACCCACATCCCCTCTAACTCATAGATACTCCTTTTGAACTGTGATAAGCAACCATGGGCCAGCGGCATGGTGTTATAAAGCTTCACTGTAGCTTCTTTGCACACTGGCTATGTAATCCAACACATGCTGCACTTTTCAAATGCTTCGTGAAACTGTTTTGCCAGATAAAAGATTCAAGTCATCAAAATGTTCATTTAGGAGGAAGCCATGCTGTACATTTGGCCAGACAAACTGAAACAGGCTGCAGATATACATCTGAAATACCAACTAATGTATCAGGAATTCCAAAATTTATTCTACAGGTGTTTTTGACAATGTGGCTGGCTCATCACAGTACGAAAAATCCTCACCTCGCTCAAAAGGCTGACCGCAATTCTGAAGAGATGCAACATTCTCACTATCTGGAAAGGATAATTCCACAATCTGGCCCTGTAAACAAGGAGCAGCATTCACACTGAGTGCACCTCAGAAGTCACAGGTGCTCGATGCATAGCTTTTCCCCCATTAAATTTTAACTGGTCGGAAAACCACAGGCTGTAATCCCACAGGATCTCAAGATGGGTGGCTACTCTTCACCCGGAGGAATAGATCAGCCAATCACCCTCGACAGGACAAGACTCAGATCGTCCGATGACAAATGCCATGCAAGGTGCCAGATGGTTTCCTGCCCCTATTTTGAGTCTCATGATTAACTCCTTGTAGCAAGTCACCAACCTGCCACTCTGAAGAGTTTTAGATAACAGAGCTGAAAGTCAACGGCCTAGACTAAGGGCTCTTCCAATTTTCCAACCTGTGAATAGCACAGCCATTAGAGGTCAGTTCTGTCCCAGGTTCAGTCGCCAAGTTGCATTGATTTTTACAAAGAAAGCAGCAGGAGCGTTTCAATCAACCTCAAATGCGGAGCTTAAAAATGTCCCGGTTTCTTCCAATCCTCTAACCAGCAGCATTTCCTGGATGTGAGAATACAATGGTGCAGCCAGGTGAGGTTTAGGCTCCACTACTGTCAAATAGTTCAGACAGAGACGAGGAGGAATTTCTTCTTTCAGAAAGTAGTGAATTTGTGGAATTCTTTACCAGAGAGTTGTAGAGGCTGGGTCATTAAGTGTGTTCAAGGCTGAGATAGATAGATTTTGAATCAGTAAGGGAATCGAGGGTTATGGGGATAAGGTGGGAAAGTAGAGTTGAGGATTATCATATCAGATTGTCATGATCTCATTGAATGGTGGAGCAGACTCGATGAGCTGCTATTTCTGTTCCTACATCTTTAGGTCTTATTCAATCTGAAGACTTAATCATGAATATTAACACTTCGGCAAGGTACCACAAAAGTTTCATTCCCACAGAACTGTTCCCCAACAAACAGTCAGTGCTTTATGAATTGTGGATGTTTGTGGATGACTGCACAAATGACGTCTCAGGTAACGAAGCAGTCCATGTCCAAATGCAGCAAGACCTGGACAATATCCAGGCTTGAGATGACAAATGCAAGTTACATTCATGACATACAAGTACATGGCAATGACCATCTCCTACAAGAGAGAATCTAACCACCGCCCCTTGACATTCAATGGCATTGCCGTCGTTGAATCCCCCACAATCAACATCCTGGAGGTTACGATTGATCAGGAACTGATCTGAACTAGCCACATTAATACTGTGGCTACCAGGGCAGATCAAAGGCTAGACATCCTATGGTGAACAGCTCACCTCCTGACCCCCCAAAGCCTGCCCCCAACGGCACAAGTCAGGAGTGTAATAGAATACTCTCCACTTGCCTGGATGAGTGCAGCTCCAATAACACAAGAAACTCAACACCATCCAGGACAAAACAGCCCACTTGATTATTCCTCCTTCCACAAACATTAAAATCCTCCGCCAACATCAAACAGTGGCAGCCGTGTGTACCATCTACAAGATGCACTGCAGTAATTCACCAAGATTCCTTTGACAGCAGCTTCCAAACCCACCACCACTATCATCTAGAAGGACAAGAGCAGCAGATACCTGGAAACCCCACCACCTGGAGGTTGCCCTCCAATTGACTCACCATCCTGACTTGGAAAGATATTGTCGTTCCTTCATTGTTGCTGGGTCAACATCCTGGAACTCCCTCCTTAACAGCACCTTGGGTGTACCTAACACCTCAGGGACTGCAGTGGTTCAAGAAGGCAACTCACCACCACCACCATCTGAAGGACAACTAGGGATGGGCAATAAATGCTGATCTAGCCAGTGATGCCTATATCCCGTAAATGAATTTAAAAAAAGAGAAGGTAAGGTAAAAAATGGTGAGAAAAAGGGAAAAAGAATACAATTAGGGGTGTTATCAAGAAAAGGCTCACACTGGAATATCCATTAGCATCAGTATAAAATAGGGGTCGCTGTGACTGTATAAAGTTCAACTGGCATAGATCATTTCAGCATCACTGGGATGATGGTTCTTTACTGAAGGATGAGTTCCAAACCCGAGTCACATATGCTCAGGGATGAAGAACCTAATCTGGGACTGGACTACAAATCAGCAAGAGCTGGTGAAATATACGGCTGTTATCTTTCAATAGAGCCAAAAGGTACAGCCTCATTTGTTACTTGGAACGAACCTTCAATAGAAGAAGATAGTTAACATTTATTAGGGTTACCTTTAATTTATCAAAGGACGACCGCAAGAGATTATCATTAATGTAGCAAACAAGGAACATGCAAAAGCTACTCTACTGCAGCACAGCACAGGAAAGATTAGCCATTAAATTGTTGATTGTATGTTACCCAAAGGAAGACTGCCAAAAAGATTCCTACAACAGAACTAAAGCACAGCAATTTACAAAAGCGCAAGGTTATGAAGTAGAGTGGCACACTTTTAAAAGGATACAAGCTTCAACTAAGAACTGTTTGCAACCTCTATCTGCTACTGCTATATACCGTGGAGGGAACAAAGGACACAATATAAGTGACAACAATGATATTGATGTGAGTCAGAAACGCCAAGACAGCGGTTTAGTTGGACTCTTTGTCTCTTGTTAAAATATAATTAATCACCCATTTTCTGCAATGACTGTCTTCCTTTGTAATTAGTTTCATTACAATAATTGTGGATCCTGATTACATTCATTAACGCTCATGTACAGCCACATGCAATTACTGGGGAAGCATGTAGATTTGTAACAACCAACAGCAACCAAATGATAGCCAGGATGTTGAAACCATCAAATTATTGACTTTCGGCCACTCATTCATCCATTTGGCTCATCATATTGATCGCTGTTTACTTTAACTCACAAAGGAGCTGCTTAATTAAAGACAATTGGAACTGTAGCATTCTCAGCAGGAGCTTAATGAAGCTGGAGATAAGCACAGCATTCCTAATACGTCACAGGAGAAGTGACATTTTGATACCTTATTTTGCATCATTGGAACAGAGACCGCTGCTCTCAGGCACAAAAACGTGCTCATCTCGCACGTCACGGTGCGGAGCACTGCAACCATCAATACCCCCGAGTCACAAAATCTATATAAAGACGGTTTTTTCTTCAAAAAGAGAAGATAGCTTGTGGCAGCCAAAACAGGAACCTCTCAAAAGATTGATGTCTTCAGTCAGTTTAGCATTCTTCACTCAGCCACAATGCAACAAAGCAGCAGCGTGTCCACTTGTAGGAGGCAAAAGCTTGTTAACCTTTAAATATAAACATATTCCACGTCGTGGAGTTTCTTCTCAGACAGATTGCTCATTGTTAACCTGGTTCAGCAAAGGGAAGATGAGTCACTGCTTTATTCATGTAAAATGCAGTTGGATCTTATTCGAGTTGCCAGGTACACAGTATGCAGCTTTTGGTTCAAGATTTGGATTATCTGTGAATTTTTCTCCTCATTTTTTGTTCAGTGAACTTTTTTTTTGCTGTTCAAGTGGAAGACGTTCTTTCGCCAATTGACTCCCAGTGTTTAAAATAAGGACAGCTAGGGCGGCACGCGGCACATTGGATAGCACTGGGACTGCGGCGCTGAGGACCCTGGTTCGAATCCCGGCCCTGGGTCACTGTCCGTGTGGAGTTTCCACATTCTCCCCATGTCTGCGTGGGTTTAATCCCCACAACCCAAAGATGTGCATGTTAGGTGGATTGGCCACACTAAAATTGCCCCTTAATCGGAAAAAAAATAATTGGGTACACTAAATTTATATTTAAAAAAAATAAGGACAGCTTGGTGAGTCACCACAGAACAGTTAAGGCCCTTCAGCTTTGCCAGGAGCGATGAGCGTTCGAGGCTAATTTTCCGAATGCACGCATCACCAAATTATTTTGGGCCATTGTGGACACATCGCCAACATGAACTGCCATGAGGCACAGTCGCCCAACTTTAACCCCCTCAGCTCAAGTTCAGGACAGCATCTTACTGTTCCATGAGAAAATTGAAACAGTGCAGATGGTAGAAAGCTGAAATAAAAGGCAAATGGAATGCTATCATCCACGGCAGGGACTTGATGAATTTTGAGACATTCTTATTTGCATATCCAGGAAACTGGAACGGCTGTTCTTCGCTATGAAAACATATCTCCTGAAACAGATTTTCGATCAAAGAAGTTAAGTGTGCTGCGCAAATTTTACTTTACTCCTTCATTTATTGTCCATCCCCAAATGCCTTTGAATTGACTGGCTTTCTAAGTCATAGGAGACAAATGTAGGCTAGGCCATGTAAGGACTGCAGATTTCCTTCCTTAAGGGGCATTAGTGAGTTCAATATGGGTTCTTGCGAAAATTGCTTCCTGGTCACCATTACTGAGACTAACTTTATATTACAGCTATATTAACGGAATTTAAGTTCCACCAGCTGCCTATCTCATTGAACTTATGTCCCCAGAGCATTAGCCTGGGCCTCTGGATTACTAGTCCAGCAATATTACCACGATGCTACCATTTCTCCCGGCACAACCAGCAGTTTTGATTATATTCTAGAATTCTACCCTAGTGATTGATGTGTTGGGTATGCTGGGTCTGCAAGGACTGCGTTTACCAGAGCAATGAGATAGACAGGCTACCAACACTTGTAGAAGTACAACTCTATTTTATTTAACTATGAGCTGTTAAATATACTTGCACTGTGGGTTGACACTATGTTGAGTTGACTGGAGACCTGAAGCTAACCTGACCAGATTATACTGCTGGTACATTGTAGATGTTCGTGTTGCTGATCACGGGCTCTGGCTGTCTCAGAGGCTGTATCCCAAGAGAGCGGGAAAACTAGTGCCCTCTGGCTTTATAATGGCTGTGTCCTGTCTGGTGATTGGCTGCCGTGTTCTGTGTGTTGATTGGTCATTCAGTATGTCAGTCAGTGTCTGTCTATGCACCATCATATACTTGTGTGTATATTATGACAGTGATGTCTCTGAATTTCACGGCCACTTAGTATCCAAATACAAATGTATACTCAAATTAGATTTTAAAAACATTGCAGAGAAAATATGGGACATCACTGGAATTTGAGCTTTTCTTAAATCTTGGATCTTCAGGATTTTTCACCCAACTGCCTTGGGTATGTAAACTCTGGGGAGGCGGTGGCATAGTGGTATTGCCACTGGACTAGTGACCAAGAAACCCAGGGTAATGCTCTGGGGACTCGGGTTCAAATACCACAGCGGCACATGGTGAAATTTTGAATTCAGTAGTATTCTGGAAATAAAATGGTCATCATCCATTGTCGATTGTTGTAAAAACCCATCTGGTTCACTAATGTCCTTTGGTGAAGGAAATCTGGCATCATACCCGGTCTGGCCCACATGTGACTCCAGATCCATAGCAATGTGGCTGACCCTTAAATGCCCACTGAAATGGCCTCGCAAGCCACTCAGTTTAAACGGCAATTAGGGATGGACAATAAATGCTGGCCTAGCCAGCGACATCCACATCCCATGAACGATCAGAAAAAAACAAGTTGTAACAGGTTCAGTTCCCGGCTGGGTCACTGTCTGTGTGGAGTCTGCACGTCCTCCCCGTGTGTGCGTGGGTTTCCTCCGGGTGCTCCGGTTTCCTCCCACAGTCCAAAGATGTGCGGGTTAGGTAGATTGGCCATGCTAAATTGCCCGTAGTGTCCTAAAAAGTAAGGTTAAGGGGGGTGGGGTTGTTGGGTTACGGGTATAGGGTGGATACGTGGGTTTGAGTAGGGTGATCATTGCTCGGCACAACATCGAGGGCCGAAGGGCCTGTTCTGTGCTGTACTGTTCTATGTTCTATGTACTAAGACTGAAATAAATTGTTTGAATAGATTGTCTCTTAATGATATGTAAAACAGGAAGTATTAGAGTGACCAAAAAGCATATTTGTAGCAGGTCTGAGCCTGGTACAGATCTCTAGGCTCCTCCAACTTTAAGGCCTTGCTTAAACCCCAACCTTCACATATTTTGCAGATGTGTTTTTTGCAACACAATTTTAAAATGCAGCTGATTTTCCCCGAGTTCAGCAGGGGTGACTCAGAAAAAGTCCATACTGTGCATGGACGAAAAATAAATCTGTTTCTCCTGCTGTGTATCTAAATAGAGCTTCCGCTGAATTTCCTCTGTGCTTTTCAGGTTTGGCATGAAGGTGAAACATTGTAGGTTGCTTACAAATCAATTGTTTCTGCATTGGAGTTGGGTACAATTCAGGGGCAAATTGTTCCCACAAAAACCCAACACTGTTGGCCAAAAAACCAGCAAAAAAAAGGTGTTAAGTCTCTGTATATTGTAGGAATGTGTCTACCCGTGATGTCCCCCGGGATTTCTGGCTGAAAATTACCAGATCGTCGATGTATACCACACAATTGGCTAATCCTGAATCTACTTTGTTAGTTATCCGTTGAAATGTGGCTGGGGCGTTTTTCATGGCATAACTTTGAATTGGTATATACCATCTGGAGTCACAAAAGCTGAAATCTCCTTCGCTGTTTCGGATAAGGGTACCTGCCAGTAACCTTTAAGTAAATCCAGTTTGGAAATAAAAGCTGATTGTCCCACTTTCTCAATGCAATCCTTCAAACATGGGATAGGATAAGAGTCCCGTCTTGTAACTGCATTAACCTTTCTATAGTTCACACACAACCGTTGGGTGCCATCTGGTTTAGATACCATCACTATGGGGGAGCTCCATTGGCTGCAACCCGCTTCAATTATGCCTTTTTAAGCATACTCTCAATCTCTTTGTTTTTAGTCTCTATCTCTTTCATATTCAAGCTGCTTTATTTCTTTCTCATGTTCCATTTGTTTAATTTGTAACTGCTTAGCCACTGCCATATTTACCTCAACTTTTCGCATTTTACGTTAACTGCAATGTTTTTGCCAAATCTAACAGTCTGCTTTTAGTCTCTGTCTGTAAGGTACTGCGTGTGACCGTCCCCACCCCCAAAAACTTCAGAGCCTCTGAAAGAGCCATTGTCCACAACACACTCCCTACTTAACCTGGAATACCACATCTGAAAAGCAACCACAATATTTGCACCCCTCACTGTCTTTAAGTTCACTAAGCCAATCCAATAGATAAGACTTTTATCCCCCTCGAGCCCCCAATTTGTTATGGGCCAGGGTTTAGAGAACCCCAAAACTGTAGCATGGAGTTCACCTGACCCACAACTTTTAATAGATTGTAGTATGGGAAGCACGCGGCCCACTCTACAGGTGTGGTACAGCAGAAATGGAAAAGTATTTTTTAAAGCAAAACAATGTTTATTCTATGAACTAAAGTTAACCTTTTTAAAACATACAGGGAACATCCTATCAACCATCAATTCAAATACAACCCCCAAAGAATACAACACTAAGCAATCCTTAAGCTTTCCTTTTAACATCCATAAGGCTTTAAAAAAAAACCTTTTAACAGAAGCACATCAGATTTAAATTCACTACTGAGAACAGTTATCACTCTGAATTCACCAAATGATCAAGAGATAGTCTTTACATGTCAGAGAGAACAACCTTACACCTGTGGCTGACTGCAGCTCCAACACTGAAACAAAACCAAAAAAAAACAAAGACACACCCAAGCTTTTCTCAAAGTGAAACTAAAAAGCAGAGTCAGAGCTCAGCTCCACCTACACTCTGACATCACTTCAGTAACTTGAGCAGACCACCATTTCTTAAAGTGACTTTCCCATGACACTATTCAAAACAAAAACAAACTTTATTTTCGGTTTAAACTACCTGCCCAGATAAATTTCCTGCCCATGTCGTTTGCGAATTTACCCAGTTTCCATTGAGTTTCAGAATCCAAGTCACAAACATAAATTAGCAACAAAGGAATTGTCACAATTCCAGCCATCTAATACTCCAAGGTTGCCCAAAACAGCTAGAAGTAGAGGAGGTGGGATCGATCATCTGGGGAGGACAGCAGTCAGAGATTGACTGGTGGAGATTGTTTAGTTTCATTCACTTGGGTATCACTGGGGTAGAATTATAATAAATTACATTGTCTATGCGCAGGAGGAGGTTTGATGGACTAAATGGTCACAAATATTTTCTTTAACCCTGCTTGAAGAGTACATTTCAACTGAAGCTGCGAGTTGGAGGTTGGGTTCCAAGCAATCACAGCCATGTTTACATATCTTGGCTGCAGCCTGCCTACAATGGCCAATGTCTGAGAGACGTCAAAGGAGCCAGGATGAAGCAGAGCTCTGTTCCAACTGTGAGAAATGCAAATATTTAGAGCATGACACTGAGAATTTCTCCTTGAAACATTTAAATTGAACTAGAGTAGAGTTTAAAAGTGCCCCAGAGGTCCAGTATACTCCTGAATCCCTCCTAAACTAGATTTAACTGGAATTCAGCACCATGGCAGATCAAACAAAAGCGATGTGAGACTACTAGGCCTCAGCCTGGGCAAGCAAAAACTAAATACAGTTGTAGGTCTCCAGTGAGATAGGCATGGATCATAAGTTGAGTGAGCTTGGTTAAACTAAGTTTCACGTTTGCAGAAGAGAGCGGTGCGAGCATGGAGCATAAAGAGTTTGGTCAGTTCAGAAGATATCAAGTGACAGGTTCAGGTCAGGCTGGGCAGGACGGTCAGTGTTAAATTGAAAATCAACCAAGGAAACAAGTGTGAACTTTAGTTCTAAGTTCGACAAGCAGATCGTTCACTGGAGACGATACAAATTCAGCAGATAGGACAAGGTGAAGCCATGACCCAAAAATTGTACTTTCTCTTCTTTGGCAGTGGGATCTGTTTACTAAGCACATGATTGAAAATAACATGTGGCTAGCAGGGAGTAATCTTACCAAAATCAGAAGCATTACATTCCTACAGAGGACCAACATGCTATTAGTATCTATAAGTAGAGCACAGTCGCAGTCTCAACACATTCTGTTTTTTTCAGCAATCCCTCATTGTCAAAGGAGTGTGTTGCTGAACTGGTTGGAGAATTGATATTAGTGTTGCAGCTATTTCTCGGATCCAAGTTCCTAGTCAGTATGGTCCTTAATGAGAGTATGGAATTGGTGAATTTGATTTAGATTTCAAAATGCAAGTCAACTCATACTTTTTATTTATTCTTTTATGGGATGTGGGCGATGCTGGCTCGGCCAGCATTTATTGCCCATCCCTAATTGCCCTTGAGAAACCACTTCAGTCCATGTGGTGTAGGTACACCCACTGTCCTGGAGCAATATATTTCCAAATCGGGACAGTATGTGACTTAGAGGGGACCTTGGAGGTTGTGGTGTTCCACATGCATCTGCTAGCTGGAGGAGGAGGTGGGCTTAGAATTGGAGATATGGCATGACATTAGGACCTTCTGAGGAACAAAGGAATCTTGGCATGCTTGTCCATAGTTCTTTGAAGGTAGGAGGGCAGATTATAAGGATGGTGAAAAAGGAATATGGGGCATTTGGTTTTATCAATCAAGGCACAGATTACAAAAGCAGGGAGGTCATGTTGGAGTTGTGTAGACCTTTGGTGAGGCCACAGCTGGAGTACTGTGTGCAATTCTCATTGCCACATTATAGGAAGGATGTGATTGCACTGGAGAAGGCACAGAGGAGATTCACCAGGATGTTGCCTGGCATGGAAAATTTAAGTTAAGAAGAGAAGTTCGATGGGCTTGGGTTGTTTTCATTGAAGCAGAAAAGACCGAGTGGTAATCTGATCGAGATGTACAAGACAAGATTATGAGGGGCGTGGGCAAGGTGGATAGGGAGCAGCTGTTTCCCTTAGCTGAAGGATCAGGCACAAGGGGACACAAGTTCAAGGTGAAGGACAGGAAGTTTGGGGGGGGGATGTGAGGATAAACGTTTTTAACCCAGATGGTGCTGATGGCTTGGAATGCACTACCTGCGAGAGTGGTAGAGGTGGGTTGCCTCACATCCTTTGAAAGGTACCTGGATGACCTCTTGGCACGTCAGAACATTCAAGGCTTTGGGCCAAGTGCTGATAATTGGGATTAGGTCAATAGGTCAGGTGTTTTTCACAGTCGGTTTAGCCTCAATGGGCAGTAGGACCCCTCTTGCACTTTGTTAGTCTGTGAGATTGCGATGTAAAGCTGCAGTTTTAACTGCAGCAATTCACTCCAATTCCTCACTTGACCTCAGTAACAGGGCACCCCATCCCTGGTTTGTAATCCCCACTGCAGCTCAACCTCACCATTCCAACAGCAGGTGCTGGATGGCAGACAGAACAAGTTTATGAAAATCCATCAATTATTGTTCAAATCAGCTTAAAGTAAGTAGGATGATGTTATTAAATTCTGAAAATGCTTGATTCTTTAAGTCACACCTCGTAAAACACAGCAATCAGCACAGTAAAGAAGCTTAAATGAATACAAATCCATCCCACTTTCATCCTTATGCTGCATCAATGATTTGGCAGTTAGTATCCGAGTAGAAATGCTGTCCCCAGCGAAAATAAATGTTCAGTTTCAATAATTGTTTGCATCTCTCCTTAAAAACTAACAATCGCATCCTCTGTTAAAATAACTGCGAACGTTATCATGTTGCCATGATTTTATAAATATCCCACACCCATTGACCAAACATGTAAATCCTCACAGTAATATTTAAATGAGCCACAGAGATTTTCTATTTTTATTTTTAAACAGCGGGGAAGAGCAGGAAAACCTGGGATTGAGAGATTGGTGGTTTGCTTTAATTAAATGTTATTTTCCTGCAGAGAACTGTTATGATTACTGCTTGGGTTCCTCGTGCTCTCTCTCCTGTCTTTAGAAATTTGTCATTTAAACATTGCGTCAGCGTTTGAGAAACAGGCTCAGAGTTCTCAGTCCAATTGCCCAAAATGTCATTTTCTTTTTAGATTACAGGGTAGCAGACTGCTCCGTGGCGGAGAGCCGCAGATTCCCAACTGCAATTCCCATCGAGGGAATTCCTAATCCCAATCATGCAGGGTAAGGGGAAGAAAAGAGTCAATAATCAGACTGACCAGGGTTAGATTTGGAATTTATCCTCCCGACTGGTGAAGGGACAATGCTGCGAGCAGACTAAGAGACAGAGCAGACAGTGATCAGGCGTTGCAGTGAAGACAAAACCCTAGAACAATAATAATGTACATGGATGTGATTCTACTAGAGAGAGTGCAGAGGAGATTCATCAGGATGTTGCCTGGGCTGGAGAGTTTCAGCTATGAAGAGAGGCTGATTAGGCTGGGGTTGTTTTCCTTCGAGCACAGAAGGCCTGAGGTGCACAAAATTATAAGAGACATAGATCAGGTAGAGAGGAAGAAACATTTCCTCTTAGTCGAGGGGTCAATAACCAGGCGGCATAGATATGAAGTAAACGGCGGGAGATTTCGAGTGAATTTGAGGAAAACCTTTTTTACCCAGAGGGTGGTGGGAATCTGGAACTCGCTGCCTGCAAGGGTGGGAGATACGGAAACCCTCACAACATTTAAGAAGCATTTAGATGAGCACTTGAAAGGCCACAGCATACAAGGTTATGGACCAAGTCTAATGGCGCTGAGAATCCGGGTTTGATCCTGGCCCCGGGTCACTGTCCATGTGGAGTTTGCACATTCTCCCAGTTTCTGCGTGGGTCTCACCTCCACAACCCAAAGATGTGCAGAGCAGGTGAATTGGCCACCCTAAATTGCCCCTTAATTGAAAAAAAAAGAATTGGGTACTTCAAATTTAATTTTTAAAAAAGATTATGGACCAAATACTGGAAATGGGATTCAAATACATAGGTGCTTGATGGCCGGCACAGAGGAGATGAGCTATAGGACTCTGTGCTGTAAAGCTCTATGGTTTATATAACAGCTACCATGCAATAAAACAAGGTGCTTCATAGCAGTCTTATCAAACAAAATTGACACTGAACCACAAAGGGAGATTCTAGGACAGGGGAGAAAATGCTTGGTCAAAGAGGTAGGTTTGGAGTCACTTAAAGGTGGAATGAGGTGCAGATGTGGAGAACTATGTGGAGTGAATTCCCAAACTTGGATCCTAGGTTACCGGAGGCATGGCTGCCAGGGTCGCAGTGCCGATAATCAGGAATGCAGAAGATGTGATTTATTCCCCGTCCATAAACAATTATCATCAGAATTTTATTTGATTACTACTGTTTCTTTTAATACTTTACTGTATCAGTCTGGAGCATGCACAATGAAAACAGCTGAACTTTGGACTACTTCTGGATTACTTTTCATTCCTTCATGTGACAACCAGTGTCAAGAGAAAATACACAAGCGCTCTACTTCAGTAAAATCAGCTTGACGCCTGGCAAAGTGCCAGCCAGAGGAAAAACATTTGAACACACTGGTGCCAGGTCCAAGTGCGGACGGTGAGATGCCACTATGGCCTCCCACTCCGTGGGCATTGATACGCTTTAACACTTCACGTGCTGAATGGTAAGGGTTTAGCGCATAGTCACCAGTATAAAAGGGAGCACCCACATTTCTCAAACTCTTAAACTAGCCAGTGCAGATTTTAAACATGTGGGAGGTAGAACTCAGCAACAACTTAAATTTATGTGATACCTATAATGTACTAAAGCATTCCAAGGCACTTTACTGTTGTACAATTAGACATATGCTGATGCCATGCCAAAGGAGGAGGTATTACAGCAGGGGCCCAAATGCTTAGTCTGAGAATTGGATACTTGAAGGGTCGCACAATCCTTATTATTCAAATATGAATGTCCACAGAATGCACAGCTCATGTTGCTATAGTTGGTGCTTGGGGGAGCTTCTGCACCTGTGCCACCTCTGGCCAAGTTAGATTTTGGAAATTTGGCGTAGAGAGCCCTCGCGGCATACTGAAACAAACTACAGTACTCGCTTCTACATGGACCGGTCAACTACAGCCTTTTCCCCAAGACAATTTTTAAAATTTATTTATGGGATGTGGGCACCTTGGGCTAGGCCGGTATTTATCAGCCATCACTTGTTGGCCTCGAGAAGGTGGTGATGTGCTGGCTTCCAGAACCGCTGCAGTCTCTAAGGTGTAACTACACCCACAGTGCTGTTGGGGAGGGAGTTCCAGGATTTTGACCCAGCGACGGTTAAGGAACAGCCAATATATTTCCAAATCAGGATGGTGAGTGAATTGGAGGGGAGTCTCCAGATGGTGGTGTTCCGCTGCATCCTTGTCCTTCCGGATGGTAGTGGAAGTTTGTATGGCTCGTGTTGTTAGGATGTCCATGTATAATTTGTACTGGCCATCTTGATATGGTTTGCCATGAAACTGTTCCCCACCGAAGATCTGCTTGGAGATTTTGTGGTCATTCTTGTGGGAGACATGGGGCTGGATTCTCCAATTCTAGGGCTATGTCCACACTGGGCCGGCGTGGGAATGGGCAGGAAAACTGGCGCAAAACAGCCACCGATTCTCCATTTTGCTGGGGGCTAGCAGGGAGGCAGCGTAGAGCACCCGGCTCTCACTGCCGATACAGCCTGGAGAATTGCCGGGTCTGTGGTCACGCCTGCAGAAGCAGTGCTGTGCTTCATGGGGGAGGTCACTCGTGGTCCCGGCCCATGAAATTGGCCTCCCCTTCGGACGGCTTGCGCGCCCCGGACTGCCCCACCGCAAGTCCGCAGCCCCGAATACGTCCCACCCTGCCCCCAGATCGGCCCTCCCCAGACTGTGGCGGCGCTGGGCTGAGTCCGCAGCCCCCAAGCCGAGTTCCCGACAGATGAGACCACGTGTCCTCTTTGGAGGGGGCGGAGCATCGTGAAAGCAGCGCCGCCCCCGATTTCGTCAGGAATTTAGATTCTCCAGCCGTTAGCTGAACGGGAGTTCGGCGTCAGCGACCGGAGAATCCATCCCATAACCTGTACATCTATGTTGAATATTTTGGAGGTTCCTCCCCAAGCTATGAGCCCAGCATGATGGAGGACCTCCATGTTAGTGATTTTATTTCTGCCATCAAATTCTCTTGATGGACCTCAGGTGTCCTTGCTGGAAACATTCCAGAGCTTTGATGTGGCGTCGGACGCAGATCCAGGCTTCTTTGCAGGGTGGGAAGGACATCGGCCTGGTAGAGTTTGATGTTTGCCTTTAACTTAATGCCGAAAGCTAAAATCAAACTATTATCAGTCCAAGGGTTTTCAAGCAGTTTTAAAGAGAGAGAGAGAGAGAGACACCAACAGGTTTATAGAGAGGGAATTCTACAGCTTTGGGATTAGATGGCTAAAAACACCACTGCCAATGATGGGGGTGAAGGAAATGGGGCTTACACACAGGGCCAGAGTTTTGAGTGGTTTGTAGGGTTCGAGGAGGTTACCGAGGTAGAGAAGCATGCATGGTTTTGAACACGAGGAAATGTACAGAGGTCACTGTTTTTTGCTCTAGCTAATGCTCTCAGATTGAATTTACAGGTCTCTATGCTCTCATGAACTGGCCTTATGTGAACATGGAATTAATCATGCAGAAATATTCACCACATCTGTTGCCAACAAGCTGTGGAGCTGTTGTGATGTATTTCTACAGAACTGAATTCATTATTTTTTGTGTGTTGCAAGGACAAATAAACTTTAACACATTGCCTTGTAGATATACAACTGCATGGAGGTAGATTTACTCTCCATTTGGCTTTGTGGCGGATTTTAAGTTCTCAGTGACAATGAGGGAAGGATTAGTAGTTGATCAATGGCAATTCTATGTCAGGTTTTAATTACGATTGTATAGGTTTTGTGGGTTAGCGCTGCAGATACACAGACCATGAAGCTTGATAAAAGTTCGAAAATAGTCGTGGGGATTGCAACGCATGATTAACTGTGCCCCTAATTTCCGATGCAGACAGCATACAAACATGCTGCTGCCTGTTCATTCCAATGATTTCAGCATGCAGCCACCTTGAAGCGTGCTGCAGACCGGCTGCACGCCTCAGCAGGACGGGAAACCACTTAAAGCTAACCTGGACTACTTAAAGCCTGCCTGCACCTCTTAAAGGTGCATTCTGGCCGGAGCAGGTACCACAGCCCCACCTCCATCTAGCCTCACACATTCCTCTGTGTTTGTTTCAAACACTAGCTTTCGGAGCACTGCTCCTTCCTCAGGTGAATTTACCTGAGGAAGGAGCAGTGCTCCGAAAGCTAGTGTTTGAAACAAACCTGTTGGACTTTAACCTGGTGCTGTAAGACTTCTTACTGTGCTAACCCCAGTCCAACGCCGGCATCTCCACATCATTCCTCTGTGCACCACATCCCGACACTCACCTCGCAATAACCTCCATCTGACCAAACATTCATACACCTCTCAGTGCATGGACTGCAAGCCTCGCATCCATACCTCAGTCTGCACGCACTGCCGGTAATTCAACCATGACCGGCACATCACAAAAACAGTGTGGGAGTTTGCGGCCATTCCCACCGGCAGGCAGGCTCTTCTGGTTCCCTCCCCCACCCTCCCCCCCCCCCCCCCCCCCTCCAAAGAGGGTGGAAATTCCCACCCATCATATTCACTGACTCACTTGCATATCATTTGCAGGACAAAGTGGCGCACCGTCAGTGACGGCCGTTCCAAACCGTTGGGATCAGGTGCGGTTGCACATTCTCAATCCCAAAGTGGAGGCAGTGTCCACCGTCATTGGAAGCAGCAATGATTGAGGTAGCGGCCAGTGGTGTCGCAGAAACTAACGAGGTTGATGGTTTCCTCATGGCTAATACTACATCCCACTTCCCTTTAATCCCACATTTTCCTGTAATTTGCAAGGTGCAAATGGTGCAAGTTTGCCCCTCTTCCCTTCTATCCCTCCCCTCACCACAATCTTCATTTTGGGCTTCTCTCCTTCCAGATACACACGAATTGCAATCTGGCCGGGCAGCGGTGGAAGAACAGGAAGAGGGGAAAACGCTGTCACTCGCTCTCATACTCCCAGCCACCAGCTCAGGTACTGACATTGTTTTTATTCTCATTAAATCGTGCCTCTGCAAAGTCACATTTTTAAATGCCGCCCCGATCTCTCGACCGCCCACCACAGCCTCCGGACCACCCCCAACGCCCCGATCGGGGGATCCTCGAGCCACCCCCTCACCCCTTCTCGAATGGAAGGGTCCTGGGTGGCACTGCCAGGGTGCCAGGCTGGCCATGCCAATGTTCCCAGATGGCATCAAGGGTACCAGGGTACCACACGATGGCCTCCGATCGCCTGGAAATGGCACCACAGGAGCCAGATCAGCTTTAGCTGGAGTATATGGAGGGTTAGGAACCGACTCTGGGCTTGACATGTGGACAGTCATGTTTCTGATTGCTAATTTCCGTGCCTAACCATCCAATCTGTTTGACCATCTGCACCAGAAGTGCAATATTCAAAAACATACCCCTGGGGAACAGCGGGCTCTTTCATTTCAGGGTTCCTTCAGCACTGACCATGCCCAGGAGCACTGGATTAGCAGCCTGGTTAATACACAGTGCTGTGCTAAATGAAATGACCATCACTATCATTGATAATCAATAGTTAATTATTGGAAACTTCGGTACCCTAGGCATATTCTATATCAATACGTATTGCACAATTTCACAAGTTTCCAGGTTTCGCTGAATAAGAGAATCCAAAAACAGATCAAACAGGCACATTTCAATAAGATGCCACAGTAGCTGATTGATGTTATAATCTGACTGGCTAACATGCACAACTCTGCCTTAGATTCAATATTAAATTAATCCCGATTAATATTAGGCAAAGTCTATGTCAGGCACAAGCTATAGCAAATTTTAATTTCCGAAGACACATGCATGGACATTGTTTTAATGTATTTGATTTGCCAGGATACTGATGTGATTTATTCATAATATTAGTGAGTCTCCTGCAACCAACACTATTTATCAAATATGCCACTTTAAACAGGTCAGTGAAATCCACTCTTAAACTCATCCTCAACACCAATAAAATAAATTCTTGACAGATGTTTTGATTATTGAGCTTTAACACTGTTCTTGGCAATTTCCCAAATAACAATTCTACTTCAGATCTTGCGCACAGTCCTGTCAGGTATCTGAATGCTCATGGCCACAGGGGATTTCGGGCCCTGATCTCCTGGTTTTTGGATCATCGGAGGCCAGATGTATGAGCCAAAATGTGCCAGAGGGCCTCGCAGAGTCCTGATGCAATGACCATCATGGGGCGTTGAACAGGAAATTTGAAGTTCCGACAGGTCATTTCTTCACTCCCCGAGATTCTCCGCAGACGTCACCAACTCAGAGTTAGAGTCGGAGACTTCAGACACTTCCTACTCAGTTACCTGGATAATTACCCAGGAAACTTTAGACATAAAAAACCTAGTCCAACATCTGGATGACTACAGAACGGAGTCCCATTCATTTACACTGATCCTCCGCAACCACCCCTGACCTCAGGACTATTCCCTGACCACACCTCACTACCACCTGACTAACCCTTGACTCCCCCTACCAACTATCCATGACCACCCTTCCTGACTACCTACCCCCTGACCATCCAACGAACCACCTGACCCCCTCAGGCTACCTCTTAACCCTACGACTAACCCCCTGACCACCCCGGCCTTACCGATCTGACTACCTTCCCAACCAGACTTGACAAGTTCAGCTACCCTCCTCACCTTACCCCAGCTACCCCTCCCCCAAAACACCTACCCATTCACCCACGTGCCACCATACTCACCTGCCACCCTAACTTCCCAACTCATCCAACTTCCATCTTACCCATCTACCTCATCCACCTGCCACCTTACCAACTACCTCATCCAACCAACTCACTTACCCCATCCTGTCACCTTCTCCATTCACTCGTTCATCCAGTCAGCCATTCACAAACATTCATACTGAACCTTTGAACTTACAATACAGCAGCTGGTGCCATGAAAAGGGAGCACATCCCGTCTTGCCCACTACAGAGGCATAGGATGGGGATGTGGGCCTAAGAAGGGTGCTCCTTCAGAGATCGGCGCAGACTCGATGGGCTGAATGGCCTCCTTCAGGGAGGGATTCTATGAATTTTATTACTTCTACTGTGAGCCGATGGAGTTTTCCAAGGTACACTAGGGTCTGGTTTAGCACAGTGGGTTAAACAGCTGACTTGTAATGCAGAACAAGGCAGCAGCGCGGGTTCAATTCCCTTCCTGGCCTCCCCGAACAGGCGCTGGAATGTGGCGACTAGGGGCTTTTCAAAGTAACTTCATTGAAGCCTATTTGTGACAATATACGATTATTATTATTACATTCCCGATCTCTGGAAAAGCTGGACTCAGAAGACACGGCATGAAATGCCTGGCAGAATCGAGTCAGGAGAGAGTTCAAGATTAGCAATCGAACCATGATTGCTGCTCCTCGAACGTTCCAGGTCTCTCAGCATGATTTAACGGAAATGAAACAGAATCCCATGCCGAAAGCATTTAGCCAGGTGTTTCCCGGCTCTGGCAATGCCGAGAACGACTCCACTGTTAAAATGGACTCTGCTTAATTTCTGGTCGTCTGATCTCTGAACCCGCCACCATGGCCTTTGAACCCACCAACAACAAATTTACCAATGAAAGTGTCCTCGAGGCCCCTGCACCCCACCTCATAAGGACAGGGCGTCCCGGGCTTGATCCCTGGCAGGGGCAAGATGCCACCTGAGCACTTTGGCACTGCCAGCCTGGCACCCTGGCAATGCCTCTGCCAACCTGACAGTGCACAATGCCTGGGTGGCACTAGGGATGCCAGGGTACCACCCTGCCCAGGGGCACCCAATTGCCATGGACCCTCCCTCTACTGCAAGTGCCGGCATGCCTAGTCCACGTTTGTGGAGACCAGTATTAAACGCCACTCGCTTGGGGTCTCTGAGGCGTGGGCGTTAGATCCCAGCCTTAGGCAACTCCATACGCCTGACTGCACACGTGAATATGCAAATCTGGATCTCACCCATTATGGGCAAGATCCAGATTGCGACATTTCACGAGATCTTGTTAGATCTCGCAAGACGTAACGAGGCTGTTAAATCCCGCAAGAGGCACGGCCTCGTTCGGACGCAAGTCGGGCACAACAAGGCCAGTAGATCACGGCCTCTTTGTTTATTTTGAGAGAGATACAGTGCTTAAGACATGAGCAAGGGCAAGGAGAAAGAGCTGCATGGCAGGAAGTCCAGCATGATGGAGCACGTGATGGACCTAAACCTTTACTATGAGAGCACACTGTCTTTTCATCAATGTAGAACATATAAAAGCGTTGTCAAACAGTAGAGCAATATGATATAAAGAATGGGGAAAAAAGGAAACTTTGCATTTATTAGCATGCCTCTCAGCCTCATGACATTATCGCTTTACAGCTAATAGAGTACTTTTGAAACTCAATCATTGTTATAATGTTGGAAATGCAGCAGCCAATTTGCACAGAGCAGGTTTCCACAAACAGCAATGTGGTAATGTACAGATAACTTGTTTTCGTGATGTTGGTCCTGGGATAGATATCTGCGTGGATACCAGAGAGAGCTCATCTACTCTTATCCACCGTCCACAGATGTGCAGGTTAGGTGGATTGGCCATGCCAAATTGTCCCATAGTGTCCAAAGATGTGCAGATTAGGTGGATTGGCCATGCTAAATTGTCCCGTAGTGTCCAAAAATGTGCAGGTTAGGTGGATTGGCCATGCCAAATTGTTCCTTAGTGTCCAAAGATGTGTAGGTTAGGTGGGGTCAAGGGGATAGAGCATGGGAGTGGGCCTAAGTAGGGCGCTCTTTCAGAGGGTCGGTGCAGACTTGATGGGCTGAATGGTCTCCTAATGCACTGTAGGGATTCTATGGAGTATATTCTTCTTCATAACTGTGCTCTCAAACCCAATGCCCACCCGAGAGGGCCAACAGAGCCTTGGTTTAATATCTCATCCGAAAGGTGAAGCTTCCAACAATGCAGTGCTCCCTCAGTGGTGACTCAATTTATAACTGACATTGCAAGTTCCAGATTCAGGATACAGAAAAACCACATCATTCTAGGTGTAACCATTTGTAGTCCTGTGGGTTCTTGCAGAAACTGTTTAATCGCCACAGGCATCCAGCACTCAATTAGCAGCGTGCAGCTTCCGACGTAGAATAATTGGGAGCATATTATGTTTTTGTACTGGATTGAGATGTCTTTGAGCAAGACTTCCATTGTAACTGTTTATTTTGGAGGAATAAACATGGCCAGGTGAGTGGCCCCAATTCCAAGTCTGCCTTGCTTGACAGGTTTAGTGACGACAGAGAGCCCTCCATTATGGTGATCAGCTAGTTCAGGCTTGGTTTCTATTTGGTCAAAGGCTCTGCTATTGTGCTCCAACCATCTCTAGGACTCTGTTGTAATGAAATCCGGCTGCCAACTTGTACACAGCAAGGTACACATGTTACAATTACCAGATAATCTGCTTTACTGGCAAACAGAAGAATGCACATCAGACAGTGCAGCATTCTCTTGGTACTGCACCATATGTTTGCCTATAGCCTAGATTCTCTTGGATAGGACATGAACTCAAAACATTTGACTCATAGTGGAATGCACTCAACCTAAGCCAAGTCTCATAAAAGGTAAATCTTGACAAGCTCTTGTTTTTCTCCACACTTGAGAGAAGGCCAAAACTTCCTTTTTTGTTAAAAAGCTCCCTAAAGTAATTACTTAGCATGAGAAACAGAGAAATATATATTCCAGCGCGGTCACTGACTTCACAGCATTTGTTCCTGACAACAGTATCGTGCCGAACTTCATTAAAACAAGGAAACATGATCCATTCTGGGCTCTGTGCTGGCCTGATAATTCACCAAGGGCACCTTTTTCCAACTGTTCATTTTTAATATTGGTAAATTGTGAGCTTGCAAATCCTCAAAACCGTTTTTAAGCCTCTTGCTATCCTGTTTCAGCGATGTCAATACCACGCTTTTGGACCATTTGCACCATTAATACTCAAATGAATGCCAGTTTGCTCAAAATCCAGACTGGAGAAAATCACAGCTTTATCAAAACAAAATGGTGGCACATTTTCCATTTTGTACGTGAAAAAAAAATCGGAGTGTGCAAGACTCTAAATTTACATTTTAGCAGGCTATGCAAATAAATTTGTTTTCTAAATTTATCTTATTCAAAATAAACACCTTTAATTGGACAGAGGTCTTCTCAGTCAGGAAATAGCGAGCAGAGAAACCAAAGGAAAATCTAGCAAAGTGAGGGGAGTCCAAGAAAATAAGGTGGGAAGTGGACTGATAAGGAGCTACAGCAAGCAAGGTGGGGGTAATATTACAGGTAACAAAGCTCTTGATGGGGTAATGGAGAGTACAAATATTATGAACCATACCGAACACCAGTTTTGCTCTGAAATAGATACACCAAGATACATTTTCATAAAGTGCACACTTTCATCACACATCTTTCCTCTACAATTTGTAGATGAAAACGCATTAGGGGCAAGGACACTTGAGATTCCCCAATGTACACTCCTGAGGGGTAAAGTTCAGAATCCTAACAATTTCACCGACATATCCAAATGCCTTGAGTATTGCCAAAATAGTAGGATTCATATACCTCACCAGTTGACATCGGTGTCAAGGTAGAAGTGAAAAAAAATCGATAAAAACTAATTTAGGGATCATTTTAACATCTAGATATTTATTGGGTAAATAAACAAATAATAACTAATCTAGATATTTATTGGTAAAATACATAACTCAAACCAAGCTTGGCTTGTCATGTTATCAGCTTGTGTTGGGTATAATTAGGCTGCCTCGGATGTGCACTTACTGGGTTCCTACTCCGGACTGGAAAAAGTTTTGCTTCCCCTCTACTCCAGTTCCTGATTTCCACACCGCATCCTTCAGGGCAACACTCGGAACCAGCAAAGCTTCTGTACTCAAACTCCAGGAAGTCCCTTCATGCAGCCCACGCTAAAATCACTTTTTCAAAAATACCACTTAAAATAAACAAGGCGCTTCTCGCTGACAAAATCTAGCACAAATGTTGCACCCCGTGCACTGAATGCATAATCCAATCAGAGGCCTGCCGTTCTGAAACACACAGCAAGATCATAAACAAGTAACACAGTTTGGGGATTTGTTCCGTACATTTTGATATACTATTTTGTTAAATTTCCAACCCCTTGCCTGTCTCCACTTGGCAAGTTTTTCACATATTTAAAGAATTAGTTTCCTCCCTTTTCCACACATGCACAAACACACAAGATTGTTGCTCGCAATACAGCTCTTTAGAGATATGTATACCCTTTGCCTCTGAAGACTTTCCTCCTTCCTTATATAAAAACTACACAGCTTATTCTGCACCCTCCTTGAAGAATTCAGAACTCAATGTTCAGGGAACATTGTATGATTCCACCTAGCACTCTACCATACTATGATTCTCTACACAGAATAAAACAAATACGTCTGAGGCCAACGCAAGGTTATAAGTTCCTCACCTGTATCAATATAATTCTCAAAGAGACTGATCAGAGGTTAATTATTTTGTTACCACCCTGGCATTTTTGCATCATCTTTATTGAATAAATACTTACTGCAATTACTCATTTCATGAACAAAAGTGGCTGATAAAAAAAGACATATTCAAAGTTCAAAGCGACCTCTGCTTAGTTAGTTCCAACAAATGAAAAAACAATGAAGAGAAAAAGATAAAGGCACTGGAGTAGAAAAAAAGGCAACATTCAGAGAGATAACGAAGGATTTGGCTGAACAAACTGGTAAAAATAATTAGTATATCATTAAATATGAGGTGGCAGGGCAGGGAAGTAAAGATGTTCCCAGAAATAAAGATGTTCGCGTAGGACACAAAGGGGATGCATCAAAGAATGGAGTGCCATGGATGAATAGAGAAGTTTGAACCAAAGTAACATTTTAAAGTGGAGCATATGATAAAGTTGGGTCAGTAATGCGGGAGGTAATCATATAGAATATAGAAATTCAAACAGAGGGATGAAGACAGAGATGAGAATGGGTGAAAAAGAATTGCAGCAGATAGAATTAAAGGAATGCGTAAGGGTATTTTGAAGCATGTAAAAAGTAAAGAAATAGCTGAAGAAAGGGAGGGGACAGTAGGAAGTGAAGGAGGGAGTCAAATTGTGGCAGTTGTAGGTCTAAGTGGAGGTGAAAAAGTAATGTGAGTGATGCCCTCGTCCCCCTCCTCCTGGTGTATTTTCCAGTGACAGAGACGGGCCGTGATTGGCCAGCTATGGGGTCTTGCATGCCACACCTGCTCTGCCACCAGGGAACTCTCCGTATGGGTCACCATTGATGGGATTGAAATGTCCCACTGGCGAGGAAGGATTTTGCATCTATTTTTTACAAATGAAAATGGAGATCAGAATGTAAGTACATTGGGGAAGGGTGTCAAACAATTGTTTAGATCCATCTGTAAAAAGTAATTGATTCTGAAAAACCGAGCAGAGCTCAAGGTTACCACAACCTGATGGTACGCACCCTGGTTTGAGTAGACTAGAGAATCTGGGCACCATTTTTCAATTCTTTTGAAATACACAAATTAAGCTTTGGGATAGAGGGGGCACCACTATGAACATTGCTCAATGTGATTGGATAAACTGGCTAATTGCTGACCAGTTGGTTTAACACCAGTGTGAATAAACATTCAGAATCAATGGGCTGAATTTAACATTCCACCACTAGTGGGTTTGAAGGCAGTAGGCTTCATATCCGTTATACCCAGCGTATAACCTGCCTGCCACCGATCCACTCATCCTGACCCCAAAGCAATTTTACCAACACCTGGGGTGGCGCTTGGCAGCTGGCCCACCAGTGAGTCAATTGAGGTCCTTAAGTCAGCAATTAATACCCACCTAAAAAGGCCTCATCCCATTGATCAGGATTTAACTGGCGACGAGGCCCACATCAAGCACCCAGCCCCACAGGATTCTCTGTATTGCATGGTCATGAACACGCCCATCAGAGGATCTTCATCCCGCCAGCAACTAAGGAGTTACCCCTACCCAGGTTCCCCTCTCACACTGGCCTCAATTTTCAACACCCCCCCCCCCCCCCCCCCGCCCCCGCCAAACCAACCCCCCCACTCTCAGCCCTAACAATCCCCCCACTGGGGCCTGTCAGCATGGCCTCAGCAGAACACCACACTTACCTGCAATCCCGGACCTAGTAAAACTCAACTCCTCAAACCCCGAATGCATCACTGGCAGTAACGTAACTGTACTGAAGAGGTGCCAGCCTCAGATTGGCCAGCAGCTCTGCGGGTCAAGACTTCCTGTCCCTGAAGTTGTGAAAATCCCATCTCACCTAATTGACAACCGGGCGGCCACCCACTAACATTTTAGCCACAGGGGAAGGGACTGTTGCGCCCATAAAATCCAACCCATAATTTGAGATACAATTAGCGACCATTCGATTTTTTTTTCAATTCATGCATATGGCCAAAGGAAACATTGACAGCACGAAGAAAGATTGGTTGACAGGCTGGAAACCAAAGAGGGAAATCTACGGCTGTTCTCCGACGGTGGGATTTTCTGGTCCCATCGGTGACGCACTCCCATCCGTGGATTTCCTGGCGGTATGAAGTGAATTCCCATTAACAGCTGCGGGAGCACAAAATCCTGCCACCAGCAAATGGTGCGGCGCTTCCAACTACTGAGAAACATGCGGCTGAGAGGCCGGAAAATCCCTCCCAAACGTTAGAGGCCGGGATTCCCCATTCAACGCCGCTCCAATTGGGATATTCGATCAGGTAGAGAATGGAACATCGAGAGAAAGCGGGTTTGGTGCCCGTTGCCATTCTTCGATCTCCCACCAGCGGCCTTAGCATACTACCTAACCCACGCTGCCAGGATCTGTTTGATTGATCGGCCTGAAGCAAATGCACCCCCTCACCAGCCACCCCATACCCCAGAGTGGGAAATCTTCCCCGAAGGCTTGCTCAAGCATCACTATCACAGGATGGAATCCGAGGTGGGTCAAGGGGGTCAGTGCATAACTGAAGTGCTCTACCAAAGTCCATCAGAAAGCCCCGACAAACACAAATCCTGCCCCCTACGACAAGTAGGGGCATCCTCCCCCCTCCACGAGAATAATGGGTCATCCCCCCAGAGCATGCATGCATGAGGATAACCCAGCCCCACCTATCTGATCCCCCACCGACACCCCCAACAGAGACCCCCCACCAAAAGCAACATCTCCCCAGAGATCCCCAGTAGTCACCTCTGCCTGAGAGCTGAGAGCTGTCCAGACAGTAGAGTGAAAAGCCATTGCATTTTCACTTACCCTTCCCTAACATCTGCTGCTTCAGACAAAAGTGTTCAAAGCAGCAGCTGTTACAAGTATCTGAGGCTTCCACGAAAGCCAAGTACACTTCAAAGGGCTTCAAATCACCTGACAGCCATTGAAATTCAAATCTTCCATTCAATTTCACACAGCAATACATTGCATTAACCAGTGATTGACAATTTTATTGGTCCAAACACAGCTACCTGGTGGCTCTTTCCCTTCATGCTTGAACAAAGAACAAAGAAAAGTACAGCACAGGAACAGGCCTTTGGCCCTCCAAGCCACCAGGATCTGTTTGATGCACCTCCTCCCCACCCACCCCGGACCCCACCATGCTGCCTGTCTAAACTAAAATATTCTACAGTTCCAGGGTCCGTATCCCTCCATTCATGTATTTGTCAAGATGCCCCTTAAACGTCACTATCGTCCCTGCATCCACCACCTCCTCCGGCAGTGAGTTCCAGGCACCCACTATCCTCTGTGTAAACCTATGCCCCCCTAGTAATTGACACCTCTACCCTGGGAAAAAGTACTTGAATGCGTCTCAATTACTAATTGAAGCCAACCATACTGTCATAAACACCTTGTTATGATTGACAACTCCTCACCACATCAAAGGGAGCCAAGTGCTTTCACTTCCCCTTTTTCACAGCAAGAAGCTTGATAATTTGAATGCAATGATGTTAGTATGACATTAGTAGGTTTGGCAAACTCTGAAGAGGATTTTAACCAACTTCCGAAGAGGCATACAAGTTAACAGAGTGGGTAGACAAAAGTCAGATACAATTGTATTACTCCATACAGCTTTAACAGAAAGGCATTGAAGAGAGCACAAGAAGATTTGTCACATAATTCTTAGAAAGGTACATAAAAGCAATATAAAAAGGTCAAATAATATTGAAATGTATATCAATAAGCATATGTCAATAAGAAAGTAAAGGACAGTAAAACCATACAGTTTACAGCATAGACACAAGTTATTGATTCCAGGAATGAGAAACTATAGTTATGAGAAGAGGATTGAGATACTTGGAAGTATCCAGGCCTTAGGATCTTGGCAGCTGAATGGTATCACGGCATATGTTCAAGAAAATTGAAGAAGCACATATCTCAGAGGATGGAAGGGGGTTTTATTTTTATTTTTTTAATTCATTTATGGGATGTGAGCATCGCTGGTTAGGCCAGTATTTATTGCCCATACCTATTTGCCCTTAAGAAGGTGGCAATGAGTTACCTTCTTGAACCACTGTAGTCATTGAGGTGTAGATATACTCACTATGCTGTTAGGGAGGGAGTTCCAGGATTTTGTCCCAGCTACAGCGAAGGAATGGTGATATATTTCCAAGTCAGGGTGGTAAGTGACTTGGATGGTAACCTCTAGGGGACGGGGTTCCCAGGTACCTGCGGCTCTTGTCCTTCTAGATGGTAGTGTTTGTGGGTTTGGAAGGTGCTGACTAAGGAACCTTGGTGAGTTACTGCAGTGCATCTTGTACATGGTACACAAGGCTGCCACTGTTCATCGGTGATTGAGGGTTTGAATGTTTGTAGAAGGAGAATCAATCAAGCGGGCTGCTTTGTCCTGGATGGTGTTGAGCTTCTCGAGTGTTGTTCGAACTGCACTCATCCAGGTAAGTATTCCATTACACTCCTGACTTGTGCCTTGTAGATTGTGGACAGGCTTTGTGGGGGGTCAGGAGGCGTGTTACTCGCCATAGGATTCCTAGCCTTTAACCTGCCCTGGTAGCCACAGTATTAATATGGCTAGTCCAGTTCAGATTATAGAGGTGGCAAGGAAATGGCAGCGAACTTGCAAAGAAATAGGTCACACAAGCAGCAATAAGATAAAGGATCAGGCAATCTGTTTTAGTGATGCTGAATGAATAGCAAGTGTCGGTCAGGGCATTGTGAAAGCTCTCACTCAAGGAGTGTCATAGAATTTATTTTCTGGCCATCGGAGAGGGCTGAAGGGGGCAACATTTAACAGATCATCTGATGGATGAAACCTTGAACAATGTACTGATGTGTCAACGTAAATTATTTGCTCAGGTCTCTAGTGTGGGCCTTAAATGCGTGACCTTCTTCTGACTGAGAGGTAAGTGTGCCACCATTGTGCCACGGCTGACAAAACAACAGAGGTTTTCTTTATAATTTATAAAGCATTTCTATGTAAGTGAATAGGGAAAGGCTATTTCTTCTGATGAAGGTAATCAATTTATAATTCTGGCTGAGAGTGAGGGGAAAGGTTAAGGGCGTTTTCTTTACACAGAGCGCTGTTGGGATATGGAATATATCACCTCAAGGGATGGCTCTGACATAAAAGATTTTGCACATTTTATAGGAAAACTATGTATTAGAAAGTGATAAAGATATGAGGCAATGGGGAGAGAACAGGGCAGAAGGGTTAGCTTTGAATTGCTCAGGCAAAGAGTATCACAGCCAAGTGATATGAATCTTTCTAGTTCTTTGGTTTGCAAATAAAAATATACAGGTGAGAATAGCCAACATAGGAGGGGGGAAGAGGAAAAGCTTTAAGAAAACGTTCTTTCAACAGTTAAACTAAAAGCAACGGTGACATTTCAGTTGTCTGCAATTATCACAATTACCTAAATTTAGCAAGTTTTAATTTGTAAGAGTCACAAAATGTGAGTGGTTGATAGAAAAATCTATAGATCGTGCAGAATTTCTACGAAGGAGAATTAATGTACAAATGTACAAACTGGAAAATCTTGGGGCGAGATTTTCTATCCCACCCCATCCGTTTGCTGATGGTGGCGCGCCCCCGCCCCCGCCAGCAGCGGGATCCTCCGTTTCGCCAGCCGGCCAATTTAACAGGGAAGCTTATATTCCATGATACCCGTGGGGAAATCAATCAGGTCGTCCCGTGGGGATTATCACACCAATTATAGTGATTAGTTTAATAAGTTCTAACTGTCTTCATATAATGCCTTATATTCTAATTTCCAATTGCTTCTTCTGACAATCTTTGTGGTAGCGGTGTATTTTCCTTAGCAAACACAATTCTTTTTTTTTTTAAGCGTAGGGCTGGGTTTTAAGTTCTGAATGCTCCAAAGCTGGGATGGAGTGAGGGAGAAGGTCAGGATCCCGCAAGAATCCCAGAGGTCAATGCTGTACAACTGCCAGAAGCGTTTTAACCCAGCAGCCATGGTTACTCAATACTTAACATATGACCATAAGAAATAGGAGCAGGAGTAAGGCACACAGCCCCTTGAGCTTGCCACATCATTCAATAAAATAATGGATGCTCTAGCCTTGGCTTCAGTTCCACTTTCCTACCTGTCGTCCATACCATTGCTGCCCCTCTAGTTCAAGAAGCTGTCTAATTCAGCCTTGAACATACGTTTTATGACCCTTTGAGAAAAGAAATTGCTCCTCGCTGTCAACTTAAAATAAGAGACATCTTATTTTGATACAGTGCCCTCAGATCTAGATTCCCAGTGAGGCGAAGCATCCTCTCAGTGTCTACCCTGTTAACCCCCACAGAATCATTTATTTTCCACCTTTCATTCTTGGAAACTGCAACGAGTCAAGATATCCTCCTGAAACAACTTCTTCATCCCAGGAAACAATCCAGTGAACCTTCTCCAAACTGCCTCCAATGCCATATTTCCCCATCATGGCTTCAGCCCTCTCAATTGGCACTTTTCTTTTTGCCCTTTTCCTCTTAGGGCCACAGATCTATGTGTGGAAGTAGAAGCCCTCTGTCATACAGGTATTTATTTGAGTGATTGGGAGATGTAAAGAAAGGGCAGGGACAAATAGGCAGGAATTATGTTTGGCATGCAGTTTTTCCCATTGGGGATCGGATCAGCAAATTAGATGTTGGATTTCCTCAGAAAATTAATGCATGGAAAATCATGGAGAGCAACTGTAATTTCCCTACCACACCAGGATCGCGGGTATGTCAAATTTGCCTTTGTGTATCATTCGTCATCCTGAAAGTAAAACACTGAAGTAAATCCTGCCAATATAGCTTGGTATCCATTGTTAGAAGTGCTCTGATATTAGACTATGAAGTCAACGTTACGAGGGACACCATCAAAATAAAGCCGGGAGCTTTCACAATTTATTGGTCTCCTTTTAGAATTTCACTTTGTTTGTTTCAACTGATGGTTTTGTTTTAATTTTAAAAGTTTTCATAAAGAAGTTCACTTTTAACAGTTTACTGAGTTACATTCCAAAATTGTGATATTATTGGCCTGCAATAGTGTCAGCGTGTTCAATCTCAGTGCTTTAAAATAATGTAATCAGGACAAATTTAAGGAAAAAGAGTGGGAACATGATGCAAGATCACTTCCAATACTCCTTATAACAAGCTCCTAAAATAGGGAAGATGGGAAATAAAGTTGTATCTACCATATATTTCGGACCAAAAGTCTTGACTAAGTGGCCAATGACTATCGCCTTACCCTTTGTTCCTTTAGTGATGTGCCCACAAAATAAAAATGCACTAAAGGAAACTAAAGGCGCGCCAGCCAATGGGATTTACTGCGTTGTGGCCATCGCATGCCGTCGGGAAATCCGCTGCCAGCAAAGCGGAGGATCCTGCCGATGCTAAATCTGCGGTAAATCTTTCACAAGATCTGAATAAGCAACTGGCATGTAGCTTCCATCCAAAACGTTCATGCCTGACTAGCTTCCTCTCAAAAATCGCTGCTGCAGTTGATGGTTCATCCTCTGACACTTTTTACACATTAACCAAGTGCTTTCTACTCACACCTAATCTGTCCCTTGCGTCAATGATTTACTCCATCATCCCGCACTAATGTCTTTTGCTGATAATTTCACTGTTCATAAGCTTTCTTCAAAGTTCTCAAAGCCCACACTCCGCTCTGAATCCAATGATTAAATCAACTCATCTTTATTTTGTCCTTACTCATTCATGGAGCAGTAACAATCTAGCATCTTTCAGTCCTTTAAAGGTGTGGTTTCTTCCTTCCCCATCGAGTTAACCAAAAGCTTTTACCTTTGATGGCTCGATCATTGGTCTTGCTTCATTTATTGAGATTCTTGGCCAATCTCCAGTGATTTCAAGTGGAACGCCACAACTAAAGCTACCTCCAAAAACCTTTATTCCTTTCTGGCAAAAATACTTATTTTCCCCCTCAATGACTCTTACTTTTCTGTTAAGTTTCTGCCCAAAGTAACTTATTAAGTAACTTCACAATTCCTCTCTCTATTTTAATCTTTTGTCTATTTCCATTCTGATCAATGGTACTGAGATCAACGTCCCGAAATGTGTTATCCTCATCTTTTTTAAGTCCCAGATTATCTTCACCTCTCCATCCATCCATGCACCTGGTTCCATTCTCTAGGTAGTCTCCTGTATCATTTTCCACATGAACAAAGTCCAAAGATGTGCTGGTTAGGTGGGCTGGCCATGCTAAATTGCCTCTTCGTGTCCAAAGATATCCAGATTAGGTGGGGTTATGGGATTACAGGGAGTGGACCTAGGTGTAGTATTGTTTTGGAGGGTTGGTGCAGACTCGATGGGCCGAATGCCTTCCTTCTGCACTCTAGGGATTCTATGGAACTGTTCTTCAACAGGTCCAACTCCTAATGTGAGATCAATAAAAGGAAGTAAAGAAACGCTGCTGAGAAAATGGAAATAACCAGTGATAAGAGACAAGTAGACTTACATTAACATTGCAATGAAGTGAAAAGCCCCGAGTCGCAATATTCTGGCGCCTGTTCGGGTACACGGAGGGAGAACTCAGAATGTCAAATTACCTAACAGCACGTCTTTTGGGACTTGTGGGAGGAAACCGGAGCACCCAGAGGAAACCCACACAGACACAGGGAGAACTCGCAGACGCCGCACAGACAGTGACCCAAGCCAAGAATTCAACCTGGGACCCTGGCACTCTTTACGAATGCATCCTTTGCTTTCCCTTGCTGGTAAAGGGCAGAGAAAGGAGAGCAGCATGGAATTGCACAAGCATGTGATATTAGCAGCAAAGTTATCAGGAAACCAAAGAATAGACACACATGAGTGGGTAGTGTAAGGTGGGAAATATAGGCAAACCCCCCATACAATTGTTCTGGCTATATGGTATTGCAGGAGTTGGGAGGTGAAATGGTCGCCTGTTGTGCAGTGTGGGACATATGATAGGTCTAAAGGAAAGAAAATTGGAAGTTGCATGACTACATCACCGCAGTCAGATACAATCAATGCCTGGGCCTTAATCCCCCAATCCATCCTTTCTATCAGGGAATGGCGAGCGATTCTGAAGAAGGCAAAGAACTTTTTTTTTTAAATGAGGAAAGGCAACAATTCAATATATTCAGCTTGAAAAATAAATTCCAATCCTAAGACTTACTCCTGCTAACTAACTTTTGAGAGCTGCTCCCAGGCGGTCATGTAAAACATGACAACATTGTGCTTGTCCGCCATCTGTCATTTTCTCTGGAGCATTTGGCTCACTCTGCTGACACTCTACAGGGACTTCTGAGCCAGTATCTCCAATTCTACACTGTGCTGGTGGCCACCAGGATCTGCGGCAGATGTTATTCTGGTATCAGCCCAAAGCCTCCTCAAAATTATTTTGGGGCTCTGCTTAAGATTGCTGAAACTATAGTGAAAATAATCAGCGTGAAATGCCCAACCTGATGAAAGAGTCCCAATCGTTAATCATACCATTTAACCGTTGCAATCATCTCCTCACTTTTAACATTGACAATAATGATGCCATGAATGCTTATAAAGTTTCAGAAGATTTGATGCTGCAGGTCGTTTAAATGGTGGTTTAATTCACAATAATTATTTTTTATTAACCTAGGGTTACCCCTGAAGTCTAACAGCAGGTATTGCTGGATTTCCCAGGGCTCGACAGTGGAACAAGCTGATGAAAATGAAAAACTTTTTCACACCACGAGGAGTTGGGGTCTGGAATGCACTGGAAGTGTGGTGGGGGCAAGTTCAATCGAGACATTCAAGGGGGTATTAGATGGTTGCTTGAACAGAAACAACGAGCAGGGTAACGGGCGAATGACACAAATCATAATGTTCAGTCGGAGAGCCAGTGCACGTGTGATGGGCCGAATGGCTTCCTTCTGCACTGTAACAAATCTGTAATTTGCAGGTCAACCAGATCACAGAATGAGTTTCACTTTCTCGTAACTTGGGGGAAGATTGCAGACCGACTGTGAGGCCAGTTGTGAAGGGGTCTATGATAACATAATAATAATCGCTTATTGTCACAAGTAGGCTTCAATGAAGTTACTGTAAAAAGCCCCTAGTCGCCACATTCCAGTGCTGTGCTAAACCAGCCCCGAACGTGGCTGGTGAAATCAGAAAGGATGGAAATAATACATTGAAAAATCAAGTTGAAAGTGCAGCTCCCATCTTTCCGCCATGTATTAAGACAATCATCAGGGCATGTGGATTGTTCGAAGAATTTGACCTCAAGTCATCTGGCCTAAAATATCGAAAGCACTGACGGAAAGGTATGAGTCAATGAGATCCTGAATGACAGCAGCTTGACATCAGGTAAATTAGGTGGGAGCGAATGTTCCTCCTTTCATCAAATGGAAACAATTAATTTAAATCAAACTTGATCTCACTGAATGAGAGTGCAGACTGCTGAAAAGGTGGCTATTTGGTGAACCATACATCAGTTTCAAGAACTAACTGGGTCTCTCCACACAACTTCAGTTTCCACATTAATCTCTTTACTATCAAATGCCCTGTGGTTTATTATTTGCTCTGACTTGGATATAATGCCGTCTTCATTTTTTCCAAGTTGATGAACCCTGTATGGCATCAACCATATTCCACCGAATCCCCCCCAACAATCCTCCCTCCACACACACACACACATACAGATCCCCATCCCAGCAGTGACTATGCATGTTCAGAAAATGCATTTTGGGAGCGAGCACTAACTAAAACACTGGTGCCAACTCGCGAGAGTAGGGAAGGGGGGAGGCATTCGCCCACAGATGGCACAGACTGAGCTGGCGGCCTGCATTCAGAGCTGGGCACTTTGATCATTGCAATGTGGAGCACAGTCTGTACAGCAAGGGGAAATAATAGCAGCACACGGTTTCAGACATGGAATTGTTTGTGAAAGGAAATATCCGGCAAATGGAGAGGCTGCAGCAACAAAACATCAAAACAACTGCCGCCCCCACTACCAATAATGAACTGTTTGCGGTACTTGGCTTTGAATGGACCTTTCATGCATTCAGTGAATTAGGATAAATATTGCCAATTCCACGTTTCAATTCGAACCAGTCACCCGTCCCCAGCCTTTTGAATGGGATGGATCACATTTTTTGCTTTGTACTCACTGACAGCCCCTGGTATGTTTGCAATTTACAGCACAAGCTCATATTAAACGAGCTGAGACCATGGTGAGGGGAGAGAGGGGGGGGGGTATATTTTTAAAATCACACTTGGTGACAGGTCGTTTTAGCCCCTTTTCTTTTCTCTCGTCTTACCTGACTTGCCAACAGCAGCTCTCCCGAAGACGGCCAGTTTCACTTCTGCACTCTTCGCCATGGTGCTAGGGTCGAGGAGAGGAGACCGGGCTCAATATTCTACCAGCGAGTGGAGGAAAGGGGGAAAAAATAAACACGAGCAGGAAGTAGTAAACCTTTTGCCAAGGCAAATTCACCGTTTCATTCTGGCTGATGAGCGACCCTCTGGCGAGAGAGAGGGATGGGGTGGAAAAAGAGAGATTGGGGAGTGGATGAGAAGGGCGAGAAAGGGAAAGAGAGAGGGGGGGAAAAAAACAGGTTGAAAGTTACTTTCATTCCACAGCATCCAACAGGAAAATCTTGACAATTGCTTTGAATGACCGGGGGGAGAGGCTTCCAAGACTGCACTTATTATTAAGTTGCACGCTTCTGAGGGCGGCTGTACCTGTGAGCAATGTTGGTACTTGAAGCAATGGGGGAATGCATTGCAATCTATGCTGACTGGTGCAGACATGGTAACTAACGGTATTACTGGCAGGTAGAAGGACGCAGAGGGTTTTCCATCTTCACCTGGCTCAGGTCAATATTCACAAACCTGTTCAACTGGGGGAGGGGGGGGGGGTAGGGGGATATTGAGGAATGCTAGGGAGATCTGCTCCACTCTGCATGCCACCAACTCTGCAGGAAACGAGGAGAAAATGCTGCCTGTCTGTTTGGTTTGTTTGTCAGGGGCACTCTCAATGAGGAGTCCCTATTTGCTACATCCAATCCTGCGTGTAACGCAGCTCCCAACTCCGTTTCCGCCGTCTTTAACTTTCCCATTTCTACCTTTAAATGCTCTTCCTTCCTAAAACTGCAGGAGGTAAACCAAAAAAAAAAGCAGAGACACACACCGGCTGCTGCTCCCATCTGCTGAAACTCCTTTGCCTCTTGCAGGTCTGCAACACTCCAGGTCGGGACAAGACTGAGGCTGCAAGATATATCTAAAAAAAAAACTGGGTTGTCTTCTTGGGTTGCAGAAAAAAACCGGAGGGGGGGTTTTGCTGCCAGCCACTCCGCCAGTCGGGAGAGGAGCGTCTGCCGGCTGAGCTTTGGCTGTGCCATTGACAGAGGGCGGCGCCTCCCACAGGAGATCGGCCGCAACATGCGGACTGGAGTTCAGGAAAACGTGCACGGGATTGATTGACTTGTGCAAGATCAGTGACAACCAAATAAAGTTTGAGGGTTGGGGAGAACATCCTGTCAAATCATAAGAGCAGTGAAGGAAGCAAAGCCGAAGACTTTGTGTGCCCCCCCCCCCCCCCACCCCGTTTTAAAAAACTACTTTGTCCTGTGTTTAGAACTGGATTCAATTGCGCATTTGAAGCGTGACTTGAAGGTGTCAAACTATTCCTGTTTGCTTTCTTTGTGAATTTCTGACAGAAACAGCTGTTTTGCGTTGCCGCCTTTGCACTCCTGCCTCTGCATTAGAAAGTGCGTGTTGAAGCGTCACTTGACCACATGCTGTATAATGACACTTCAGTGCAGCACTGCAGGGAATGCTGTGCTGTTGGAAGTGCCAACTTTCAGGAGTGACTGAAAACTACACCTCGGGTCAATGGAGAAGATCCCATGGCTTTATTTTGATTAAAAACAGATGCGTTCTTCCCGACGTCTTGACCTGTATGCTTATCTGAACTGACATTATTACTTTAAAAGGCAGCTTATCTGGTCAGTGCTATTTGTGAGAGAGAGCTTGCTGTGCACCAATTGGTTGCTCAGGACCAACCTAAACTTATCAATGATAAAAATCAAGCCTTATTTCAAAAAGTGAAATTTTTGCTGTTTGATAAAGGAAATCTTGCAGAACGCATGTCCAACTTAAAAGAGAAAGCAAATTCATGATGAAAGCAGAATGCTTATTGGTATTACTGCATTGTTCTGCCAGGACTCTGTGCCACCGCTCAACCACTCTTGGAATATTTCAGTGAGACCTGTGCCCTCAGCAAGAAGCCGCATTCACAGGGAGTGCATGTCAGCATGTAGGCTATCTCCTACATACACAAGTGGAGTTCCCCACTGGAAATATTGAGTTAGCCTTTATATAAGACTTACCATTTTAGTGCTTGGCTCAGAAATAGCACTTTTGCCACTAATCCAGAGGATTGGGAGTCCAAGTCACACTCTAGGCAATTGTGAGACATAGACTGACACTTAAGTGTATTAGTGAGGGCAATGCAGTTGCACAGTGGTTAGCAATGCTGTCTCACAGTGCCAGGGACCCGGGTTCAATTCCAACCTTGGGTGACTGTCTTTGTAGAGTTTGCACGTTTTCCATGTGTCTATGTGGGTTTCCTCTGGGTGCTCCGGTTTCCTCCCACAGTCCAAAGGTTGTGCAGGTTAGGTGGATTGGCTATGACTAAATTTCCCCTTGGTGTCCAGGGATGTGCAGTTTGGGTGGGGTTACGAGGATAAGGGAGGGGGTGTGAGCCTAGGTTAGGGTTCTCTTTCGGAGTGTCGGGCAGACTCGATGGGCCAAACGGTCTCCTTCTGCAGTGCAGTGATTCTATGGATTCTATCTACATTGTTGGCGGTACAGGTGAATTGTCAAAGCAAGGCCCTGAATGCACTATTGGAAGATCAAGGGAGTTGTGCCCCTCAATCAGTACCTCCAAAAACAGAATTATTTCTTGCTTTCTTCAATGCTGTCGGTAGAATCTTGCTATTCACAAACCAACTGCTGTGCTTCTCTGAATAACAGCAATAGCACTTGAAAACTATTTCATTAACCAAGCAGTACTTTGGAACATCCTGAGAATGGAAAAGGCTCCGTACAAATGCAAGTTCACTTTCTATCTTACCATTCTTTAATATATTACTAGAGGTTACCATAGATTGCTTATTTTGCCGGAAGCACACACAGTTATAGTTTATATGATGGGTAGAATATAGAACATAGAAGATGCAATGCAGAAGGAGGCCATTTGGCCCATCGAGTCTGCACCAACCCACTTCCGCCCTCACTTCCACCCTATCCCCGTAACCCAATAACCCCTCCTAACCTTTTTGGTCACTCAGGGCAATTTATCATAGCCAATCCACCTAACCAGCACATCTTTGGACTGTGGGAGGAAACCGGAGCACCCGGAGAAAACCCACGCAGACACAGGGAGAATGTGCAGACTCCGCACAGACAGTGACCCAGCGGGGAATCGAACTTGCGACCCTGGCGCTGTGAAGCCACAGTGCTATCCACTTGTGCTACCATGCCTTAAAAATAAAAGACTGCTTGAAGCCTGAAAACTTAACATTAAAAAAAGAGTATTATTACATGGGCCATTTTGGTCTGATCTGAGCTCATAACATTTTTTAACATACTCACTCATTACTGCCTGGCAAGCAATGAGACAATTTAGTATTTTATTTCAATCTGCCTTCTGAAGCATGTTGTCTTCTCCTGTTTAATGCAGCAGCCATGAACTGGCAGTAAAGTGAGAAAAAAACGGAGCTGTTCAATTTTTCCATTTTCTACACTTTTTTCTGATCACTTCCACAAAAATGAGGAGAGAGAAATCTTCACATTTTGTTTTTCAAAATAAAAATCTGCTGTTGTCAGCTAGGACCTGGTAATACCTGATTGATGAGCTTTTAGGGAAAGATGCAGCAGTTTTCCACACTGGCGGATATTAAGACTACTATGTGGCAATTAGCTCACCCACTCAGTCATAGTTAATTCAATGATAGAGCAAATAAACGCTTTGGCAGAGTGTCTGGTGCAGCATTATTAGTGAGAGGCAGCTGCCCAGAGATACGGCACTACCAAATACCAGTGGAGAATAAACATTAACCCCAGCAAATTCCACTGGACAATACATATTACCCTGAGTCTTTTCCCCAGCTTGTTTCATTTGAAGCCAAGCCTGCCATCATCTCTGGCTTAATGTGATCATGCACCTTGGGAGCACCAGTAACAGGGCAGATGAGAACACAAGCCCTCTCCGACCACTGCATTTTTATTTTTTGGTTCGGGGGAGGAGAAATCAATAGTGTCCCAGAAGGGCAAATTGAGGCTGAGGCTATGAGATGGGTGTGGTGGACGTGAGTGCATAATATAGCTTACATTTCCACTGCTATCCCATGCATTTTTAGATGAATGAAATGAAAACTGCTTATTGTCACAAGTAGACTTCAAATGAAGTTACTGTGAAAAGCCCCTAGTCGCCACATTCTGGCGCCTGTTCGGGGAGGCTGGTACGGGAATTGAACCGTGCTGCTGGCCTGCCATGGTTTGCTTTCAAAGCCAGCGATTTAGCCGTGTGCTGATGGCAGAGTAGAGTGAAATCCACCTCCAAAGCTCTAATGTGTATTATAAATTATCATTCAAATCAAAATCTGTAAATGGCCATATTACTAATCAGACTGCACAAATTCTCTGCCTTACAGTTGGCCCCTCACAAAAGATGGAACAACCTTCAATCTTATTTGATGAATTTCAATGTAATTAATACATGGGGGATTAGTGGAAGAGAGCTTCATCAGTGGTCATATACATTCAGAACTGGCAGATGTTGATTTCATCAGGTCCAAGGGAAAACACACAAAGTAGTTCTCCAGTGGACAGAGTAATCAGAAATTGAGGCAAAGCCCCTTCAAACCAGTGCCAGTTAGAATCATCAAATCCCTACAACGCAGAAGGAGGCCATTTGGCCCATTGAGTCTGCACCGACCCTTCAAATAAGCACTCTACTCATCCCTACTCACCCGTCCAACGCGCCCTATCCCCGTAACACAACCTGCACATCCCTGGATACCAAGGGGCAATTTAGCGTGGCCAATCCACCAAACCTGCACATCTTTGGACTGCGGGAGGAAACCGGAGTACCTGGAGGAAACCCACGCAGACATGGGGAGAATGTGCAAAATCCACATAGACAGTTGCTATGTAGAATCAAATACATGACCCAAAATTGAAAGTGCTTTAGTAATTTTATTGTCAGCAACCCACAATATTATTCAGTTTATTACGTTGAATCTTTGGGCTTTGTATTTCTAATTTTATATTAAAAAATAATCCCTGCAGTCTTTAAAAACTGGTTAGCGTTTACTATCCAGCATCAGAGCAAGATTGGTCAAGTAGTAAAAGACTACAGGCTAGAAAGCGGATTATAATAAGTAGAGTATCTTGTTAATCCTTGGGATATGCAGTTCTGCATTGGCAAATTACAGAAAAGCTAGAGTTTCTTCATCACAGGAGGCAAGGTCTGCTTTTGGGAGCTGCTGTTTAACCATTGAGCAACAAGATGATTCTGTAAATTTGTCGCAACATCAAACAGCCACTGTCGGGAGTAGGAAAATAGTTAAATCGTTCCAGAAGTGGGGAATGAAATGTAACTGACTGCACAGCCTATATAAATGAAATAATTTATAGCCATCACCCAAACTAATCCCTGTCATAGATTTACTGTCTCTGAAAGTCTTCAGCAGACATGCTACTGTCTTCACCTTGGAAACAATTTCACGTTTCAAAATGGATTTTGCAGCATACGGAAAGGATATGAGGAGAAGCAGGATTGAATGACAAATGTTTTCAATCTGAAAATGCAATTGATAATACTTGTCCTTCCAAAGTGAAAGATCTGCCTCCCTTATTTGAGTAATCATGTGAATTCTGAATATGTTATTTTCTGCTCTATCGCCTTAATTATTCCCTTTTGAATTTGTTCTGAGGAAAACAAAACATACGAACTGAAGCCATTAGATAATAAAGCAAGCATTTCTCCTCCCCAAATGGGACATGCATATCTTACCATCTGATAAATGTGGACTGAGAAACTATGGAAGATAGCTCAGTTCCACAACGTTGCTTGGCCACTGGAGTTGGACCAGGAGAGGTCTGTTGAAACTTAACTGTCCAACCCATTGAAATTTACTCTGTACCCCACTGCTTGTCTTCTGCTCTCACAGTGTCACAGTGGTTAGCACTGCTGCCATACAGTGCCAGGGACCCAGGTTCCATTCCGGCCTTGGGTGACTGCCTGCGTGAAGTTTGCACCCCTCTGTGTCTGCATGGGGTTTCGTCCAGGTGCTCCCACAGTCCAAAGATATGCAGGTTATGTGGATTGGTCATGCTAAAAATTGACCCTTGGGGCGCGATTCTCCGCTGCCCACGACGGGTCGGAGAATAGCGGGAGGGCCTTCCCGACATTTTTCCCGACCTCCCGCTATTCTCTCCCCCCCCCCCCCCCCTCCATGGCCGCCCCACGACTCGAATCGCTGCTCGCCGTTTTTTACGTCGAACAGCGATTCTCCCCTGGCCGATGGGCCGAGTTCCCAGGCCTTTACGGCCGTTTTCACGAATGCAAACACACCTGCTCTCACCGTTCGTGAAAACGGCCGCAAAGTGCCGTTCCGGACAACCATGGCACCGATTGGCACGGCCGCACCACGGCCGTGCCAAGGGTGGCATGGGCCCGTGATTGGTGGGCACCGATCGTGGGCAGCGGGTCCAATACCCGCGCACACTTTGTTCCTCCGTCGCCCCGCAGGATCAGTCCGCGGGGCGGCTGAGGGGCATGACGGCCCACGCATGCGCGGGTTTGACGCATATGCGTGATGACATCATCCGCGCAAGTGCGGGTTGGAGCCGTCCAATCGCGTCAGCCGCCGTTACGCTTGGCGCGCGGGCTTAGCGACAGTCGCTAAGCCCGCGATGCTGTGCTTCGCGGGGCCGTGCTGCTAGCCCCGCCCGGGGGGAAGAATCGGGTCCCGGGAGGGGGCGCGGAGGTTGCCGTGAAACACGGCCAGTTTCACGGCAGCCTTTACGACTCTCCGCATTTGCGGAGAATCGCGCCCTTAGTGTCCAAAGATGTGAAGGTTAGATGGGATTACAGGGATAGGATGTGGGAGTGGGCCTCGGCAGGGTGTTCTGCTCTTGCAGAGGGTCAGTGCAGACTTGATGAGCTGAATGGCCTCCTTCTACATTATAGGAATTCTATGAATCCATAAATAACTCACATAACCCACATACGTGCAAACAAAACGTTAGGGTACCAGTTCTCAGGACCAGCCACAAACCAAGGCCCACATTAAGATTTACTTATTATAATGTTACCTTGTGTGTAGTGCATAATATAATTTAACTGTGTAATTAATATAGGATCATGTAATTACACAACAATTGTAATACAAAAGGTTTATGCACATGAAAATAATTACATTATTATTTCAATATATAATAAAATAATTACATTATTATTTCAATATATATGATTTAAAAATAACTTCATAAGTTGACATACAATTATCTGAAATCTTTATGCTTTACATTCTGGCCAAGTATTGCACTTCATGAACTATCTTTTGTTAACAAAGATTCTAATGATTTGTTTGGAAGAGAATCAATATCTAATAAAATTCTAATAATCGATCCAAAAACATGTTTGTCAATATACATAGTGTGGTTCTGAACCGAAAAGGCCTAGAAAATGAATTTTACTGTTCTCCACAAACACCCTCAAAAATGAAAGAAAAGCATTAAATCTGCTTTGTAACAATGCTTTAAGAACTAGGGATGAGCTAGAGACTAGGATACGGCGTTGGCTTCGTTTTCTATTTCTGTCTATTTGTGCTAAACATTTTCACACTTCCATGTTGTTTAATTTTCAACTGAAGTATCCCCTCGTTCAGATACCTTACTGCATCCATCCAACATTCTCCAGTTTTACTCAGTATATATTTTGTTTTACTGTATGTCTACACAAAACAAATGTCCCTTAACTCCTGTGTACCTCACATTTAATTTCATCCAAATGAAGGTCATGTAATTAATCCATCCTTCCCAGGCTGTGAAATCCAACAGCAAATGTATCAGCATGTTCAATAATAACCAAACAACTAGTGTTGGGAAAGCTCTCCCAAAGGCAATATCTTCCTCCAGAAGCAGCAGAAATTTATTCACAAACACAAACCTCAATAGGACAATAAATTCCCAAACTTCCTGTAGTACAAGTCTACATCAGAGACACAGCTTCCAACATGATGAATATTAAACCATCACAAGCTCTTACGGTAAGATGTTGACTCACACACAGAGGGCTGTCTCCCTGCAACTCCGCACCAACTATAACATATCCAACCAAAACATTGATTTTATATAAGGCAGATGAGCAATTTAATTCAATTTGAGTATAACTTGAAACAATTACACTTTGGTCATTGATTACATTTTTGATCCACACACAGGTTGGGCAGATTTAAGCCATTGATCCCTTTCCAGGGCAAAGGCTTTAAAATCACAGAATAAACCTGTGCTGTAAATCCGTTTGACACTTTACAGGAAATCAAATCCTCCTTGCGAAAGGTTCGCAATTTTCTATATTAAATTGACTTTAAGCTGTGTCAAAAAAATTGGTCCGTAGTAGTCTAACACCGTCACAAAGCCATTTCCCATTTGGAGAAAAATCAGTCCACACTATTCATGTATTTCTTTCTTGCTCCTGATGTCAGTTGAGTCAACCTGTTGCCACTCTGAGTAACCCTTCGGTTAGTCTGAATTAGTGATATTTCATTCCACCTCTAACTTAGGTCAATAAAACCTACGTTTGCAAATTTGAACTAGTTTTCAACCTAGTCTTCTATTTAAAATTTCAGACAATGCCTTGTGTGAACTATTCACTCTGGCTAATTTACAACCTCCTAGTTGAGGAATAGCGAGCTATTCACCAACGTTCTCTGACTGAGCTATTGGCAACCTATCAAAATTCTGGTAAACATAAATAAAACTTTTATTGTTTAGCACAATGTGACCAAAGGCATCATGTTGTGCTATACTGCTCCTTTGCACAATCAGTTGGTTTGATGTGTTGGAGTTAACATACTTTAGCACATGCACACATTAATCGAAGAGAGAGCCATGAGAAAAGTTCATTGACAAGGACTGTTAATTATGATTCTAATTGTCATATAAAGATAAGGTAAAGTCGCTATAGTCCCAGATGACCATAGGCTGCTTTCCCCTTTGAGGGGGAGAGCTGACTGGTGGTGATTTAACCTGAGGATCACCACACCTCAGGCAAGGAGAAAGATTGAGAAGGCGGGGAACCTTCATGAATAACCTCAGCACAAACCAGAGGTCCAGCCAACTTAGCTAAACTGACCCCCATATACAAGTTCACTGGAAACAGCAAGTCGTTTCATTGTATACAAGGATAAATTCTTCCCTGAAAATGGCTGTAAAATGGTTCAGTTATGTGGTGGCTTACACATCATGTGCCTTTTACTCTGACACTGTACATTTGATTTGCCGCTGTGCTATGTCCAGTAAGTAGCATATCTCCATGCATATGGCTGACAGTCAGATGGAATTTTGTATCCAGTTGCGTGCACCATACACCAGGGAAATTTAAAGTCCATTGTCCCTTTGAGTAGAAAATTCCTCAGTAGCTAATTTTTTTACATCTCATGGATTATTTCAAACTTTGAAGGGATATATAGCTTCATGTTTTAATTGATTGGTAGGGGGGTCTTCTGTCAGGAGGAATGGATGAAAAATTTTAACGGAACTAATTTTAATCAAGCATGGATTCTAATTGATTCTACAATAGCTCCTCACAGTGGTGTATGCTTTCTGATTCCTTCTGCTTTGACAATCATTTCAGCCATTATGTTTAGAGATGGTCGCTTTCCAAATCCACAACCACCACTACATAGGACAACAATTCAGTGCAGGCTTCAATCCAAGTCACAGGCATATTTATCGCTGTTCATTCATACTCGCTATGTCAAAATCCTGAAACTCCCCACCTAACAGCACTGTGGGACGACCTCCAAATACATAGATGGCAGCGTTCAAGAAGGTGGTTTAGCACCACCTTCTCAAGGTCAATTAAGGATGGACAATAAATGCTGGCCTGGCTAATGATGCCTGTGGTGAATCATAATCCTAGTAATTCACACTGTTATATTATATGTGTTGTGTCTTTGTAAGCTCGGTAAACGAGCAGTTGCGCGGCTTTGCCCAGAGGGGGAGATGAGGAGTTTGTACTGGGCTCCACCCTTGGCTCCGCCCATGGTTCTGCCCATGGCTCCTCCCACTAACCGGAAGTATAAAGATCTGCAGTTGTGAGCCTGCTGCCAGTTCATCCCGTCGCAGGCAGGCTCAGTTGTAAGGCTATTAAAACCACTGTTCACTTCCAATCACGTGTCTTGTGAATTGATGGTCTCATCAATGCCTAGATCTTAAAAGTGAATGCTAAAAAAAGAGGGATCACAAGAATCTCGCCACGTTCTTGATGGCAATCTGTTCTGTCTGAAGACTCATATTTTAGAACATAGAACAGTACAGCACAATACAGGCCCTTCAGCCCACAATGTTGTGGCAACCATTCATCCTAATCTAAAATCAAACTAACCTTAACCTACACCCCTTCAATTTACTGCTGTCCATGTGCCTGTCTAAGAGTCGCTTAAATGTCCGTAATGACTCTGCCTCCACCACCTCTGCTGGCAGTGCATTCCACACACCCACCACTCTGTGTAAAGAACCTACCTCTGACATCCCACCCCCCAATACCTTCCCCCAATCACCTTAAAATGATGTCCCCTCGTGACAGCCATTTCCACCCTGGGGAAAAGTCTCTGGCTATCCACTCTATCCATGCCTCTCATCACCTTGTACATCTCTAATAAGTCACCTCTCTGCCTTCTTCGCTCTAGTGAGAAAAGCCCAAGCTCCCTCAACCTTTCTTCATAAGACATGCCCTCCAGTCCAGTCAGCATCCTGGTAAATCTCCTCTGTACCCTCTCCAGAGCATTCACATCCTTCCTATAATGAGGCGACCAGAACTGGACACAATATTCCAAGTGTGGTCTAAATAGAGTTTTATAAAGCTGCAGCAAAACCTCGCGGCTCTTTTACTCAATCCCCCTGTTAATGAAAGCCAACACACCAAACGCCTTCTTAACAACCCTATCAACCTGGGTGGCAACTTTAAGGGATCTATGTACATGGACCACAAGATCCCTCTGTTCCTTCTAAGAATCCTGCCTTTAATTCTGTATTCAGCATTCAAATTCAACCTTCCAAAATGAATCACTTCACCTTTATCAAGGTTGAACTCCATCTGCCACTTCTTAGCCCAGCTCTGCATCCTGTCAATGTCCTGCTGTAACCTGCAACAACCCTCAACACTATCTACAACTACCCCAACCTTTGTGTCATCGGAAAACCTACTAACCCAACCTTCCACTTCCTCATCCAAGTCATTTATAAAAACCACAAAGAGCAGAGGTCCCAGAACAGATCCTTGAGGGACACCACTGGTCACTGACCTCCAGGCGGAATACTTTCCATCCACTACCACTCACTGTCTTCTTTCAGCCAGCCAATTCTGTATCCAGACAGCCAAATTTCTCTGTATCCCATGCCCCCTAACTTTCTGAATGAGCCTACCATGGGGAACCTTATCAAAAGCCGTACTGAAATCCATATACTCCACATCGACTGCCCGACCTTCATCGATGTGTCTCGTCACATCCTCAAAGAATTCAATGAGGCTTGTGAGGCATGACCTGCCCCTCACAAAGCCATGCTAACTATCTTTAATCAAAAAGTTTTAAATGACTTATCTCTGTACATGCACAAGCAGTCCTCATTCTTCCTGCAATTGGTGCTTTCAAAAATTGTCATGGATTTGCTTGCTTCCATTTAAAACTGACTTAATCCATCTCAAGAAGAAGTGAGGGGGAAGTGGGAAATAAAGCTGGGCCTAGGGCGAAAGGGAGTAGTGTGGAGTGGGATACTGCATAGGGTGAACTTTATCTCCCCCTGCACTAGGTTGGGCCTGATACAATTTAAAGTGGTAGAGTGCACTTAGCTAAGACCCATATGAGTGGGTTCTTTTCTGGGGTGGAGGACAGGTGGAAGCGTTGTTCAGGGGGGGCCTGCAAATCACTCACACATGTTCTGGTCCTGTCCCAAATTCGTTGGGTTCTGGGTCTCATTTATTGAGATCAGGTCGGAGAGCGTTGGGGCAAACCAGAGCTCCTTGAGGGGGGGGGGGGGGGGGGGGGGGAGAAGGCTGACATCTTGATCTTTGGCTCCTTGGTAGCTCGGAGGCGGGTCCTGCTTGGGTGGAGGTTGGCGGTGCCACCCAGGGCCTCGGCATGGTTGAGTGACCTGGCAGAATTTCTGCGATTGGAAAAGATTAAATATATCCTGAAAGCGTCGGGAAAAAGGTTCTATTCCAGGTGGATGCCGTTCATCATTTTCTTTAAGGACCTGTTCATGGCCAGCAGTTAGGGTGATGGGGCAGGAGGATTAGGAGGGGAGGGGTAAGAGGGGGAGGATATTGGGGCTGAGGTGGGGGGGGGGGGGGGGGGGGGGAATAGGGGATTTCGGGTTATTGCAGTTAATTTGTTAAAATAAAAATGACCAACTTTTTGTATGATATAGCTAAGCCTTTAGAACATAGAACATAGAACAGTACAGCACAGAACAGGCCCTTCGGCCCTCGATGTTGTGCCGAGCACTGCTCACCCTACTCAAGTCAACGTATCCACCCTATACCAGTAACCCCCCCCCCCCCAAAATTAACCTTATTTTTTAGGACACTAAGGGCAATTTAGCATAGCCAATCCACCTAACCCGCACATCTTTGGACTGTGGGAGGAAACCGGAGCACCCAGAGGAAACCCACGCACACACGGGGAGGACGTGCAGACTCCGCACAGACAGTGACCCAGCCGGGAATCGAACCTGGGACCCTGGAGCTGTGAAGCATTTATGCTAACCACCATGCTACCGTGCTGCCCGTAAAATTCTTTTAAGAATTTGATAATGTTTGGAATAAAATATAATTTTTTAAATGTTTAAACTGACTTGATTTATTGTACAGTGAGTTATTGAGATTAAAACAGAAAATGCCGGAACTAATTTCGAGTTCATAATGATTTTTCTTCAGGATTAAAGAGAGGGAGAAATATGGTGGATTATATGTGACTATGGACTCGAAACATTAACCCTGTTTCTCTCTCCACAGATGCTACCCAACCTACTGAGATTTCCAAGCATTTTCTGTTCTTGGGGGTGATTCTCCAATATTGGGCCCAAGAGTTCGCGCTGTCGTGAACATCGTCGCGTTTCACAATGGCGCAAACCGGGCCCAGTTACGTACGATTCTGGCCCCCTTTCGCCGTGCCAACCCACGCATGCGCAGTTGGGCCAGCTCAATCTTGCGCATGCGCAGTTGGGCCGCGCCATCCTGAGCATGCGTAGGGGATTTCATTAGCGCGCCGGCCCCAACTCCTCGGTGTTCAGGGGCCGGCCGTGTCAGAAAGTAGGCCCGGGGGGGGTAGAGGCCGGCCCGCCGATCGGTGGGCCCCGATCGCGGGCCAGACCCCATCGGAGCCCCCCCTCCCGGTGAAGGAGCCCCCCCCCCCCCCACAGGCTGCCCTCCAACCGTTCCCGCCGAGTTCCTGCTGGCAGCGACCGGGGTGAACGGCGCCGTCTGGACTCTGTCGTATCGGCTCCGCCCCTCGGCCCATACGGGCTGGAGATTCGGCGACCCCGCCGATTCCAGCGGCCCATGGCCGGCGCCGCGCCAAAAGTGTCGGCGCAAATGGCGCCGATTCTCCGCACCTCAGAGAAACGCGCGCCGGCGTGTCGTGGCGCGGTTGCGGCAATTCTCCGGCCTGGCGTGGGGCTTGGAGAATCGCCCCTCTTATTTCAAATTTCCAGCCCCCTCAGTATTTTGCTTTTATTTTAGTGAATTATTGAGATGGTTGTGGTCATTTCTGATCCACATTTATTTTCTCATTTTCAGTTCTCCCAAAGCATTATCAATATGTAGGAGACGATGGTGCAGTGGTAATGTCAGGACTAGTAATCCAGTGGCTCAGTTTAATGCTCTGGGAACATGGATTCAAATCCCACCATGGTAGTTGGTAGAATTTGAATGCAGTTAATAAACCTGGAATTGAAAGCTACTCAGTATTGGTGACCATGACAACAATATTTAATTGTTGTTTAAAAACCTATCCTCTGCCCTTTAGGGTAGGATGCCTATAGTTCTTACCTAATCTGCCCTCATGTGACTGCAGACCCACAGCAATGCAGTTGACTCTTAATTGCCTTATGAAGTACAAGGGCAATTAGGGATGGGCAACATATCTTTTCTTCTGGATACTGGGATATGAGAGTATATTTCTTGGTTGCCAAGATCATTCCTGGCAACATGGTTTTGGCACACAAGAGAATTGGGTAAACTCACCCAGGCCCAATAAAAATTACCTTCCATTAGTCATTTCCCTCCCTCATGGGGCTGGTTTAGCACACTGGGCTAAATCGCTGGCTTTTAAAGCAGACCAAGGCAGGCCAGCAGCACAGTTCAATTCCCATACCAGCCTCCCCAAACAGGCGCCGGAATGTGGTGACTAGGGGCTTTTCACAGTAACTTCATTTGAAGTTTACTTGTGACAATAAGCGATTTTCATTTAATTTAATTTCATTTCATCCACCCCTCAATCTGCATCGTTTCCAGATCTATAGAGCGGAATAGGGCAGCACGGTAGCATTGTGGATAGCACAATTGCTTCACAGCTCCAGGGTCCCAGGTTTGATTCCGGCTTGGGTCACTGTCTGTGCAGAGTCTGCACATCCTCCCTGTGCCTGCGTGGGTTTCCTCCGGGTGCTCCGGTTTCCTCCCACAGTCCAAAGATGTTCAGGTTAGGTGGATTGGCCATGATAAATTGCCCTTAGTGTCCAAAATCGCCCTTAGTGTTGGGTGGGGTTACTGGATTATGGGGATAGGGTGGAGGTGTTGACCTTGGGTAGGGTGCTCTTCCCAAGAGTCGGTGCAGAAAATAGTACTCCTTTCTCAGAGTTACTCAGAGCCAATGCACAGAGTAGGCATGGGAAAATCCTTAATCCATCTCCTTGCTTGCCGCAAAAACCAATTCAAATTCAAATCAAATTCAATTCATGGTCCCCAAGAGAGACAGACATGAACCAAGCCGACAAGCGCAGGCATTACATTTGGTCTCTGGCTTCATTCTACGCTTGATCTTCACCAAAAAGGCCGCGAGGCTCTGGTTTCCTCAATTGGCTAGATGGCTGGTTCATCATGCATAGAACATAGAACAGTACAGCACAGAACAGGCCCTTCGGCCCTCGATGTTGTGCCGAGCAATGATCACCCTACTCAAACCCACGTATCCACCCTATACCCGTAACTCAACAACCCCCCCCCTCTTAACCTTACTTTTTAGGACACTGCGGGAAATTTAGCATGGCCAATCCACCTAACCCGCACATCTTTGGACTGTGGGAGGAAACCGGAGCACCCGGAGGAAACCCACGCACACACGGGGAGGACGTGCAGACTCCGCACAGACAGTGACCCAGCCGGGAATCGAACCTGGGACCCTGGAGCTGTGAAGCATTTATGCTAACCACCATGCTACCGTGCTGCCTGTGCTGCAGAGAGATGCCAACAGAGCGGATTCAATTCCCGTACCACTTTCCTCTGTGGCTTTGCCTCTCCCAGGAGACTGTGTGACTGCTGGGGAGGTGCAGGGTGAGTATTGCACCTTGTGTGTGGGGTTGGTTTGATGGGCCAGTTGATATGCTCCTGCATGTCAATTCATTTGCTAGCTCCCAATTACGCTATATCATAGGTTAAGGTATTCGATCGAGATCCAGGGTATCAGAACTGAACTGAACTGCCCAGGAACCATATTCTGTAAACCTGTCTTCCCAATAACCATTGGGAACGCTCTTTGCAGGCTCTGATCAATGCAGGGATAGATATACATATGTGCTGTTTGCTTCTGGAGCCTGTGACCCATCCTGTGTACTAGCTGGTCATGCACCCTGAAGCTAGGTGCTGTTTGAATGGTGTGCAGCATGACATTCTTTGAAAAAGGCCATTGTGTTAAGAGTTCAAATTGAAAGTGGCAACTCAGATGTTTGGTCCTGATGCTGTATGAGTTTGCATGGTGGGAAATGAAAGAGCTAGGAGTATTATCTTGGTGTAGGTTAACTGGTAATACTTTGCAACATGCACCTTTGTCCATCTATCGGATGTGTATTCTTATTGTGCAACCATACAATGGCAGCTTTCTTAATGACTGGCATCTTTTTGATTTGAAACCCTTGGCTGTAAAGTGTTCCTGGGATGTTAAAAGCAGCGGCATGCTGCATATGTATTCCTTTCTTTTTCTTCTAACCTGTTCCATCGATATGCAAGTACCATGGTCAACTCCTACATGGAATTTTGCACTGATGCCCTTCTTTTCTACTCCAACATTAATATAATTATCAAATAACTCTCAGCTCAGGTATATCACAATTAAATATAACCCCACAGTGAAGTGGGGAGATTGGAGTACAACTGAACCAGTGGCTGGTTTAGCACATGGCTAAATCGCTGGCTTTTAAAGCAGACCAAGGCAGGCCAGCAGCACGGTTCAATTCCCGTACCAGCCTCCCTGAACAGGTGCCGAAATGTGGCGACTAGGGGCTTTTCACAGTAACTTCATTTGAAGCCTACTTGTGACAATAAGCCATTTTCATTTCATTCACTGATATTATGCCTGGTCAACCTGTTTCAGATCCAGTCCTCATCATGTATGTCGCCCTCATTGTCTTTCCCCTTGACGAGGTTGGGGCTGGCAGAGGGAGGCGCGCTGTCAACCTTATTAATACTCAGAAAGAGCTGGAACTGCCATTCAAAGATCCCAGGAAGGAACCACAAAGAGCGCTTCCATTTACAGACCTTGTTCTATTTAATTAGCATCAGTGTCAAGTGGGAATTGCTGTGCACTGATGCTAAGTGTGCAGTTTAAGTGCGTCATTGCAGAAAGGTGGCTCTATGTGCTCAGTCTAAACTGGATTTGAAGTCAAGTCTTGGAGCAGCATTCTAAGCCACTGTGTCACTTAATCCCCAAGCGTGTATTTGATTTCAGCTCAAACCTTCTTCCGTCTGTTTGACGGACAGGTTTCACAAAGTCCCTTTGAAAGATAGTATAATCCACGCTGTAAAGCAGGGGGAAGAGAGAAAAGTAATAGAAGGCACTGACAAAATCGCACAAAGCCACATGGCTCTCTGCTGGTAAAGTTGACCCGAAATAGTATCCTGAACTGTAATCTCAGACCTTTCAGCAGTCAAAAACTGTACAAATAACACTTGTTATGCTCTATGTGTCAATGAGCTCAATGAGCTGGCTACATGTTCTCACAAGCTACACATTGAAACGGGTGACAAAGAAAAATCATTATCCAAACCAAAGGAGACACTGGTACATTGGAAACAAAGAACGGCGTACCTGCATTTACAAATACAGTAATTCTCAGAGATTTTGTGGGGGTGAAAGAAAGAGCAACTGAACACGAAAATCAACTTCAGGAGAAAAAACATTAAGAGATGATGGGAATAACTTTGCATTATCCAAAGCAAATCTTACTCTTCCATCGTTTTTTTCCCCCTTCATCTCATTTTTATAGAACATACAGTGCAGAAGGAGGCCATTCAGCCCATTGAGTCTGCACCGACCCACTTAAGCCCACATTTCAACCCATCCCCTCACCCCAATAACTCCTAACCTTTTTGGATACTAAGGGCAAATTAACATGGCCAATCCACCTAACCTGCACGTCTTTGGACTGTGGGAAGAAACCGGAGCACCCGGAGGAAACCCACGCAGACACGGGGAGAACGTGCAGACGCCGCACAGACAGTGACCCAGCAGGGAATCGAACCTGGGACCCTGAAGCCACAGTGCTATCGACTTGTGCTACCATGCTGCCTGAATTTATGCCTTAAAAATAAAACACTGCTTGAAGCCTGAAAACATAAAATTAAAAAAAAGAGTATTATTATAGGGACTCAGATTGCACAAGTTTTGCATGGGCCATTTTGGCCTGATCTGAGCTCATAACATTTTTTAACATACTCACTCAGTACTGCCTGGCAAGCAATGGGACAATTTAGTGTTTTATTTCAATCTGCATTCTGAAGCGTGTTTTCATGTCCTCTTTCACTGTAAACTCTTCCTCTTCCCCTCATTTATAATAGCCCTCTGGTCTACCCAAATTGATTTCTACAATGAAACAGAACCAAAATATCGCGGATGTCGGAATTCTGACATTTAAAAAAGAAATCTAAAAGTACTCAGCATCTCCTGTGATATCTGTGGAGAGGAAAAGAAGAGTTAACTGCTTGGGCTGAAGAGCTTTTGTCAGGAATGGGATCAGTTCGGCTTTCGTTAGGTCAAATGGGGGTGGAAACAGAACAAAGGGGAAAGTTTGTGATGGGGCAGAAGATATTAAATGACAAAAGGGTCGATGAGGCAGAGCCAAAAGGGTATTAGTGGGACAAGGAAACAAAATGGGTGAGGTTCTCCGGTCCTCCAGCCGTGCGCCATTAGCTGGTGGCAGGATTCTCTCTTCCCTCCGCTTGTCATTTACCACTGAGCCACCCCACGCCATCGGGAAAGCCGTGGGCGGGGGTGCGCTGCCTGTGGGAAAAGAGAATCCCAATGACTGGAGAATTCCGGCCAATCTAGAATTCCTACAGTGCAGAAGGAGGCCATTCGGCCCATTGAGTCTGCACCGAACCTCTGAAAGAGCACCCTATCCGCTGCCCTATCCCTGTAACACCACCTAACCTGCACATCTTTCAGGTGTGGCAAGAAACCGGAGCACCTGGAGCAAACCAATGCAGAAAACGTCACACAGTCCCGCAAGGCCGGGGTTGAACCTGGGCCCCTGGCGCTGTGAGGCAGCAGTGCTAGCCACTGTGCCACCGTGCCGCCTAACCTGTTTAGAGGAGATGTGAATGGCAGAATAATGAAGAGGTGCTATTCAGAAGCAAAAGCAAAAAGAAAACAAGATTAAAACTGAAATGTGCAGAAACAACTGTCGAGTTTCGGCACTTTCCTTGGGAGGTGTAACCTTTCACATTTGAAACGATCTCAGTTTTTCAACTCCATTTCCCTGCCTTGGTACCATATCCTTGACTACATTTGCCTAGTTAAATTGTATCAATCTCAGTTTTGACATTATGAAGCCCCCTAAGTCGCAACGGCTTTTTTGTGGGAAACAGTTCCAAATTTCCCCGACCCGATATGTGAAGAAGTGCTTCCTGACTTTACTCCTGAATGGCCTAGTTCTAATCCTGGGTGACATCCGCGGGGTGAAATGCAGGCTGGTATAGGGGTTGGAAAGATCCTTACGAGTTGAGTATTACGCCTGAGTTTGACACAGCCTCATTACTCCTGCAATCACGCTGGCCCATAAAGCAAAGCTTGGCCGAACATGGGGAGAACAAACATCTATCTCCCCCTTGTGGAATGTGTACAGAATTGCAGGAACCTATGTTGTAAATTCACTGGGTAACAAGAATAGATATTATTCAAACTGTTGTATATTTATTAAATTTGACTTATCCTGCGTTGCTGTAAATAATTAATTATCCCGCTGTCTTTTCAAACGGTGTTTAAAATGCTGGGTTTTCTGACTTCATTTTTCTTTGTTGTAGATCAAAAGCAAGTTAGTTCCTTTGTCACAGCCAGTAAATCAAATGGCCCTTCATTACTAAAGTAAGCTCCTACATGCATAAAAACTATAAAACATCACAGAAACCTTTATCTTTCAAGTGAAACTAATTACATTGCAACAAACACAGAGCTGTGACTGATAAAATATGTTCACAAACTTGCCAAGTAATTATAAAGGGCTTTGATGTGCATTAGTGGAGCTTCGCATGTAGTAACACCCAGGTATGGTTTGACCTCCTTACAGCGCATGGTCTCCTTTACCTTAGAGTTTCAGCACTTTCCTTGGGATGTGTAACCTTTCACATCTGAAACTATCTCACACTGACAGCTTACTGCTGGGGTGGCACTGCTGCCTCACAGCGCCAGATACCCATTCAATTCCAGCCTTAGGTGGAGTTTGTACTTTCTCCCAGTGTCTGCGCGGTTTCCTTCAGGAGCCCTGTGCCTTCCTCCCACTGTCCAAAGATGTGCTGGTTCGGTGGATTGGCCATGCTAAATTGCCCCTTAGTGTCCAAAAGATGCGTAGGTTAGGTGGGGTTATAGGGATAGGGTGGGTGAGTGAGCCGAGGTAGGGTGCTCTTTCAGAGAGACGTTGCAGACTTGATGGGCTGAATGGCCTCCTTCTGCACTGTAAGAATTCTAAGATTCTAATAAAGTAATTCATGACTAGTATAAACATGGTCTCACAGTGTACATGGATGCACATCAGGACATTGTATTGCAGGAACTAGGGGGCCAGCAGGTCTGGAGTTTTATATGTACTGCTTTGAAATCATAAACTAATATTACTTCCCTCCCAATCTTTTAAACTGCCTTTCAAGAAGCAACTCTTTACCTTTTGCTTCTCTGGGCATTTCCCTCCAATATATTGTAACTCCCTCAGCTGATCATCCGATCTCCTGTCACAACTTTGTAACTTCATTGTTGCTGAGTTTAGATTTTGTAGATTGTCATTAAATATTGAAATTTCACATTTGAGTTCTGTAAACTTGTTTGACGTGACTATTTAACCAGAGAGCAGCCTGTAAGATTAGGATGAAACTCCATTCATTTTCGCAGGCCAAAGCAGGGCTGTTGCTTGTTTACTAAAAGCATTACAAAGAGCTCATAGATTCACTACCATGCAGAAGGAGGCCACTCGGCCCATCAAGTCTGCACCGACCCTCTGAAAAAGCACCCACCATAACCCCGGAACCTAGTAACCACACCTAACATTATGGACATGAACGGGCAATTTAGCGTGGCCAATCCACCCAACCTGCACATCTCTGGACTGTGGGAGAAAACTGGAGCACCCCGACACAGGGGCAAATGTGCAAACTCGACACAGATAGTCACCCACGATCAGAATGGAACCCGGGTTCCTGGCGCTGTGAGGCAGCGATGCTAACCACTGTGCCACCATGCCGTCACCGTTTACTTTGGCAGCTGCTTTCTTCACAGAATAGCTAAGGAATGAAAACTTCACGGAATGCGTTTCAGCAAAAATAAATCTTCAGCAATTCTTCCCTGTATCATCTTGAATGGTTTTAATTTGACTGCTCCCAGTTTAGAGCCTTGCCACAGGGCAGCAAGGGTCGAAGATTCGGCTGTGACAGTAAAGGCTGATTGTCAGCATCAGCTGTGCATCTAGCAATACTCTCACCTGGGAGAGGTACCTCACAAAATAGCCACTTAGCTTATTGTTCTATTCATTGACTGCAGTGAAATCCTCCGTTCTGAACAGAGATATCACATAAATGGAACATTTGCTTAAAAATGGCTCAAATCTATATTGTCCAGATGTAGAACCCAGCAGATCAGGAAAAGTCCAATTAGCCCTTTCGTGATACTCTTTCAGTCAATATACCCTCAGATCACAGCAATGTGCTGCATAAAAACATTCTCTTAATGTGCCCTTGTACTATACTACGGATAGTAGAATGTGTTTGCCTACTATTTTGAATCTATGTCCCCTGGTTACCGAGCTTATGCAAGTTGAAATAGTTCCTCCTTATTTACTCGATTACCACCTTTCATAATTTTACCCAGGTTTGTATACAATGCTGTAGGATAACTAACCAAATTTTTTGTTTAAGTTTCCGAGTCCATACTGATGTATTATCTGTGTTGGTCTAACATCGACTGCAACTGGATGCAGTGAAACAAGAAACAGGCTTCCGACACAGGAGATGGTCCAACACTGTTTTACTGAACCTGCTGATTGCTGTACATAATCTGCTGTGGGTTGACACTCTATTAACCTAACTGATAACCTCCTACTGGCTTGACCAGACTAGCTCTCTACCACATGGTGATGGTGTTCACTGGCTTGTGCACTGTGACTATCTCCTTAGCTGTGTCCTGTGAGAGAGACAAAGTCTTAATGCCCTGTGGGCTTTATAGTGGTGGTGTCCTGTCTGGTGATTGGTTGTTCTGTGTCGTGTGTGTTCATTGGTTATCCTGTGTGTCAATCACTGCCTGTCTGCATCTCATGATATACATGAGTGGATATTATGACACATACATCTCCAAAACAAAATTAAATTATATACATATAGTCAAATATTACATGTTAATGCTCCTATGAAACGTCTTGAGATTTTTTACTGTCTTAAAGGTGCCCTATCAATGCAGGTTGTTGCTGAAGTTGTTGCTATTGCACAAGGCCTAAAAAATGGACCATTAACCAGGAGGAAGGATAAATGGCATGGGGATTTTCATTGTGTTACATATCAGGGCCATCCTCCTGTGCTTCACGGCGTCCAAGAGGGTCTCCAGTTCAGCATCAGTAACTTTCAGGGCCACTCTCCTTGCTGCCATCTTGTTGGCTGGGATGGTGTGTGTTGGGAGTGCAGTGTGTGTTGGGAGTGCGGTGTGTGTTGGGAGTGCGGTGTGTGTTGGGAGTGCGGTGTGTGTTGGGAGTGCGGTGTGTGTTGGGAGTGCGGTGTGTGTTGGGAGTGCGGTGTGTGTTGGGAGTGCGGTGTGTGTTGGGAGTGCGGTGTGTGGTTGGGAGTGCGGTGTGTGTTGGGAGTGCGGTGTGTGTTGGGAGTGCGGTGTGTGTTGGGAGTGCGGTGTGTGTTGGGAGTGCGGTGTGTGTTGGGAGTGCGGTGTGTGTTGGGAGTGCGGTGTGTGTTGGGAGTGCGGTGTGTGTTGGGAGTGCGGTGTGTGTTGGGAGTGCGGTGTGTGTTGGGAGTGCGGTGTGTGTTGGGAGTGCGGTGTGTGTTGGGAGTGCGGTGTGTGTTGGGAGTGCGGTGTGTGTTGGGAGTGCGGTGTGTGTTGGGAGTGCGGTGTGTGTTGGGAGTGCGGTGTGTGTTGGGAGTGCGGTGTGTGTTGGGAGTGCGGTGTGTGTTGGGAGTGCGGTGTGTGTTGGGAGTGCGGTGTGTGTTGGGAGTGCGGTGTGTGTTGGGAGTGCGGTGTGTGTTGGGAGTGCGGTGTGTGTTGGGAGTGCGGTGTGTGTTGGGAGTGCGGTGTGTGTTGGGAGTGCGGTGTGTGTTGGGAGTGCGGTGTGTGTTGGGAGTGCGGTGTGTGTTGGGAGTGCGGTGTGTGTTGGGAGTGCGGTGTGTGTTGGGAGTGCGGTGTGTGTTGGGAGTGCGGTGTGTGTTGGGAGTGAGGTGTGTGTTGGGAGTGCGGTGTGTGTTGGGAGTGCGGTGTGTGTTGGGAGTGCGGTGTGTGTTGGGAGTGCGGTGTGTGTTGGGAGTGCGGTGTGTGTTGGGAGTGCGGTGTGTGTTGGGAGTGCGGTGTGTGTTGGGAGTGCGGTGTGTGTTGGGAGTGCGGTGTGTGTTGGGAGTGCGGTGTGTGTTGGGAGTGCGGTGTGTGTTGGGAGTGCGGTGTGTGTTGGGAGTGCGGTGTGTGTTGGGAGTGCGGTGTGTGTTGGGAGTGCGGTGTGTGTTGGGAGTGCCGTGTGTGTTGGGAGTGCGGTGTGTGTTGGGAGTGCGGTGTGTGTTGGGAGTGCAGTGTGTGTTGGGAGTGCAGTGTGTGTTGGGAGTGCGGTGTGTGTTGGGAGTGCAGTGTGTGTTGGGAGTGCAGTGTGTATGTGGGACTGCAGCCTGTCAGCCTCCTGAGTCAATCGCCGTGCATGGGTGCAGATGACAGAGGTGTCCGGAACGGCCAGCAGTGCCGCAAAAAACTGCACGACCTCCTCAGGGTGGCCAGGGTGAGGAAGCAGCACTGTTCCCCGGCACTAACCGCCAACCCACACACCCGTAACCCTTCACACACCCCCACCTGGAGGCGGCCGAACCCCCACCCTGCCCCACCCTGTACCCATACCGGCCGCCATGGCCGGGTGCCCTGGCCACTGAGCCACCAGCTACCCAACCCCTGGGCTGCATTCACCAGTCGGTCTAAAACTGTTGTTTTCTGTTTTCCCCTTCAGGAGAAGGCCATGCACAACCACCGGGAGGTTGAGAAGACAGGAGGGGGGCTGCTGGACCTGCGGCCCCTCACTATGGCAGAGCAGAGGGCCCTAGACGTGGCCAGCTGCCCAGAGGAAAGGTAGTTCGCCGAGGTAGAGTGAGGCCACGGGCAAGGAAGTGAGACCCCTGTTAGTTACAGTTCCCCACAACATGTGTGTCAACCAGCCCCACCCTCACCCCAGCTCTCACCCCCACACCACCATCACCCCACCCCTCACCCCCACACCCCCATCACCCCCACCCCCACACCACCATCACCCCCACCCTCACCTGCACACCACCTTCACCTTACGCCACCCCAACACCACCCTTACACCACCCAACTCCCACTTCCATCTGCCCCATGGACTAGTCATGCGTCTTGTCTTGTGTCCTGCAGGACCTGTTGGAGATGGGGCGGGTCCATCTGGTGTCCCCCGTCCCCAGCCCGGTGCCACAGTCGAAGCCCCCCAACGAGCTGAGCAGTGACTCTGTGAGTAGCTCGGCCGCCAGCCCTTGATCCGAGGCTCAGGAGACTCCGGAGCTCGGGTCGGAGGATGACAGTGATTTTCCATCACAGCTTTCTCCAACACCCTTCACCATCCCAGAGACACTCACCTCGTTTGGGCATGTTAGCGAAGAGGCTCCTGGGACACTCTCTGGTGCGTACCACACAGTTGACCCGGTACAGCAGGTGGAGTAGGAGCACCCGAGGGGGCGGATGTTCGAAGGACGGTCTGATCCTAGGAATTGGCTGCTGTCCAGATGGGTTTCTGGCTCCTGGAATGGACAGTCCCATCAATTGTGGAGATGCATTCGCAGAGCCAGAGACTGCATGAAGGGTTGTTGGCGAGCATCCAGCACCTGGGCTGGCACAGTTGGAGGTGTCCAACCGCGTACAGCAGCAGGAGGTGGTGCTGACCATGCATGCTACCCAGGCCAACACCGCATGGGTGGCATCCATGGTAGAGGCATTGGAGGTGACGGTTTTGGCTATGAATCAGCATGACCAAGGCCTGGGGCATTCTGTTCAGGTGCTGGCCAAGGCCCAGGGCAGGGTTGCCGACTCACAAGCAACCATGTGCCAGCACCTGGATGTCACAGCGGTGCCCCTGAGCCTGGCCCAATCACAGCAGGCCATGGCGGGGAACGTTAGCAGCATTGATAATGGGGAGCCAATGGATGTGGTATATCTGGATTTCCAGAAAGCCTTTGACAAGGTGCCACACAAAAGGTTACTGCATAAGATAAAGATGCATGGCATTAAGGGTAAAGTAGTAGCATAGATAGAGGATTGGTTAATTAATAGAAAGCAAAGAGTGGGGATTAATGGGTGTTTCTCTGATTGGCAATCAGTAGCTAGTGGTGTCCCTCAGGGATCAGTGTTGGGCCCACAATTGTTCACAATATACATGGATGATTTGGAGTTGGGGACCAAGTGCAATGTGTCCAAGTTTGCAGACGATACTAAGATGAGTGGTAAAGCAAAAAGTGCAGAGGATACCGGAAGTCTGCAGAGGGATTTGGATAGGTTAAGTGAATGGGCTAGGGTCTGGTAGATGGAATACAATGTTGACGAATGTGAGGTTATCCATTTTGGTAGGAATAACAGCAAACTGGATTATTATTTTCATGATAAAATATTAAAACATGCTGCTGTGCAGAGAGACCTGGGTGTGCTCGTGCACGAGTCGCAAAAAGTTATTTTACAGGTGCCACAGGTGATTAAGAAAGCAAATCGAATTTTGTCTTTCATTTCTAGAGGGATGGAGTTTAAGACTAGGGAGGTTATGCTGCAATTGTATAAGGTGTTAGTGCGGCCACACCTGGAGTATTGTGTTCAGTTTTGGTCTCCTTACCTGAGAAAGGATGTACTGGTGCTGGAGGGTATGCAGAGGAGATTGACTAGGTTAATCCCAGAGCTGAAGGGGTTGGATTACGAGGAAAGGTTGAGTAGACTGGGACTGTACTCTTTGGAATTTAGAAGGATGAGGGGGGATCTTATAGAAACATTTAAAATTATGAAGGGAATAGATAGGATAGATGCAGGCAGGATGTTTCCACTGGCGGGTGAAAGCAGAACTAGGGGGCATAGCCTCAAAATAAGGGGAAGTAGATTTAGGACTGAGTTTAGGAGGAACTTCTTCACCCAAAGGGTTGTGAATCTATGGAATTCCTTGCCCAGTGAAGCAGTTGAGGCTCTTTCATTAAATGTTTTTAAGATAAGGATAGGTAGTTTTTTGAAGAATAAAGAGATTAAGGGTTATGGTGTTCGGGCCGGAAAGTGGAGCTGAGTCCACAAAAGATCAGCCATGATCTCATTGAATGGTGGAGCAGGCTCGAGGGGCCAGATGGCCTACTCCTGCTCCTAGTTCTTATGTTCTTATGTTCTACTTGCCCAGGTACAGGCCAACATGGCGCTGACACAGGGGAACGTGCCCAGTCCAAGAGGGAGATGGCGCAGTCACTGGCTAATGTGACATGAACCTAGGACGTGGTGACAAAGTCAATGAGTAATGTGATGCAGTCCCAGATGAAGATGGTCCACTCCCTGTGCTCCTTGGCCGAGAGCATGGGTATTCTGGCCTATACCAGAGCGGGACGCCAGGGCTGACAGCGCCAGGTGGCGCGGGAGCCTCAGGGGTTATCTCTGCTCACACCCCTATCCCATATCCCATGGAGAAGCCCAGGGGTCATCAGGCACCCTGAGGGAGGAGGAGGTGATGGGGCCCGTGCCGGGGACTCCCGCAGGGGACATGTCGGAACAGCGCTGCACATCGGACTCCCCTCCTCCCAACCCTGGTGTATCTGGTGGGCAGTGGACAGAATATGGTGGCACCATACTACCTGGGATGCTCAAGCAGCAGCCAGGCCCATCCAGGCCCAATCGCCCATAAGACGCCCACCAACGGGGACCCAAGTCGCAGGGCAGGAATTGCAGCAGGCCGCCTCCACTCCTGCTGTGCGCCTAGGCAGCCACTTAAACGTAACATTAGGGCCCGTAAGGCCAGGAGGTTAGACGCCAGTTAAGTTGGCACAGGTGCAGGGCAGCACGGTGGTGCAGTGCTTAGCACTGTTGTCTCACAACACTGAGGACCCAGGTTAGATCCTGACTCTGGGTCACTGTCCGTGTGGAGTTTGCACATTCTCCTGATGTTTGCTTGCGTTTCGCCTCCACAACCCAAAAATGTGCAGGGTAGGTGGATTGGCCACGCTAAATTGCCCCTTAATTGGAAAAAAATAATTAGGTACTCTAAATTTTTTTTAAAAGTTGGCACGGGTGCAGGGCACAGTTTAGTCATAGGGGCTAGGGCACAGCACTGTAAATATTCGTTCGCATGAAACACCTGAAAACACTGTTACAACCTGCCTCGGTGCTCTGTCTGATGGGTGTGAGGGGTGGGCTGGTCTGAGCAGGCCAGAAAAGGGGGGGGGATGGGTCGAACTTGTGGATGGCCCAGGCTCTCCAGCCCCCTTCCCCATCCTCCCTGACCATCCCCATCACCATGAACTCAGGGGTCTGATGGGACCATGTGATGGAATGGCCAGCTCGCATGAAGGGACCACCCAGGTGGACAGTGGGAAGTGCTACCATGGGCAGGAGTCAGAAGTTGGCATACAATACGGAGCACCAGAGCCCATCGTAGAGTGGGTTTTCGTCATCCTCCATCCTCTTGACCAGATCCGCTGTTACTGCCGACTCAGGGCCCACACCCCATAGTGTGACAGGTATGTAAGAAACTAATGTATCCACTGCAACATCTATAGATTCCTTTCCAGCACAACAACCAACAAGAAATTAAGGATAGTATTAGATCCAAAGAGGAGTCATATAAAGTTGCTTGAAAAAGTAACAAGCTTGAGCATTGGGAGCAGTTCAGAATTCAGTAAAAGAGGGCAAAGACATTGATTAAGAGGGTGAAAAATAGAATGAAATAAGCTTGCAAGTAACATAAAAGTGGACTGTAAAAGCTTCGACTAGCATATAAAAAGAAAAAGTTAGTAGAGAAAAATGTAGGTTGTTTACAGTCCGAAACAAGATCATTTATAATAACAAACAAGTTCTGCCTTCACGAAAGAAGACACAAATGGCTTTTCAGAAATGTTAAGGTACTGACAGTCTAATGAGAAGGAGGAATTGAAGGAAATTGGTATTACTAGAAACATAATGCTGAAGAAATCAATGGGACTGAAAATCGATAAATCCCCAGGGCTTGATAATTTATATCCTAGGGTACTAAAGGTGGTGGCCATGGAAATAGTGGATGTGTTGGTTTTCACCTTCCATAACTCTGCAGACTCTAAAACAGTTCAGGAGATTGGAGGGTGGCAAATGTAACCCGCTATTTAATAGAGGGAGGGATAAAATAGGGGATTACAGAGTGGTTAGCCTAACATCAGTAGTAGGGAAAATGCTAGTCTATTATAAATGATGCAATAACAGGACACTTAGAAAATATCAATAGGATTAGACAAAATCAGCATTGATTTATGAAAGGGAAATCATGGACGGCATTCTCCCCTACCTGGCGTGACGGAGGGTGCTGGCGTGGGGGAGTAGCGGCAACCACTCAGGGGTCGGGCCTCCCCAAAGGTGGGGAATTCTCCCCACCTTTGGGGGCCAACCCCACGCCGGAGCGGTTTGCACCAGAAGACTGGCGCAAAAAAACGGCGCCCCCGGCAGCGGGGCTGGCCGAAAGGCTTTCGCCGGTCGGCGCATGCGCCGGCAGTGACGTCAGCGGCAGCTGGCCGCTGACGTCACTGCCGGCGCATGCGCGATGTGCGGTTCTCTTCCGCTTCCGCCATGGCGGAGGCCGTGGCGGACGCGGAAGAAAAGTGCAGCCAGGGCACTGGCCCGGAGTCTGAGCGGGGGGCCCCGATCTCGGGCCAGGCCACCTTGGGGGCACCCCCCGGGGTTCGATCGCCCTCCGCCCCCCCCCCTAGGACCCAGGGGCCCGCTCGCGCCGCTGATCCCGCCATTCCAGAGGTGGTTCAAACCTCAGCGGCGGGAGAGGCCTCCCAGCGGCGGGACCTCGGCCCATCCGGGCTGGGGAATCACCGCAGGGGCCTCTCCGATCGGAGTGGCGAGATTCCGCCGCCGCCACTTTCCGGGTGGCGGAGAAGCTCTGCCACGGCGGGGGCGGGATTTTAGGCGGCCCCAGGCGATTCTCCGACCCTGCTGGGGGTCGGAGAATTTCGACCCATGTTTGCAAAACTACTTGAGTAACAAGTAGAATAGATAACGGTGAACCAGTGGACTTAATGTAGGGATCAGTGCTTGGGCCCCAGCTATTCACAATATACATCAATGATTTGGATGAGGTAACCAAAAGTGATACTTCTAAATTTGCTGACAATACAAAACCTGATGGGAGTGTGAGTGGTAAGGAGGATGTAAAGAGTCTTCAAGGCGATTTGGACAAGTGAGTGAATGGGTAAATACATGGTAGATGCAGTATAACATGGATAAATGTGAAGTTATCCACTTCAGACAGAGAAACAAGATGGCAAAGTATTCTTTAAATGGTGATGGATTGGGGAACATTAATGTACAAAGGGACCTGTGTGCCCTTGTACACCAGTCACTGAAAGCAAACATGCAGGAACATCAAAAAGTTAGGAAGGCAAGAGTCAGAGGAGATAGGGGAGACCCTGGGTGGCATTCTTCCCTACCCGGCATGACGGAGGGTGCCAGAGTAGGGGAGTGGCGCCAACCACTCAGGGGTCGCGCCTCCCCAAAGGTGGGGAACTCTCCCCACCTTTGGGGGCCAGCCCCGCGCCGGAGCGGTTAACACCAGAAGACTGGCGCACAAAACCGGCGCCCCCGGTGCAGGGCTGGCCAAAAGGCTTTCGCCGGTCGGCGCATGCGCCGGCAGTGACGTCAGCGGAGCTGGCCGCTGACGCCACTACCGGCGCATGCGCGATGCGGGATTCTCTTCCGCTTCCGCCATGGCGGAGGCCGTGGTGGCGCGGAAGGAGAAAGAGTGCAGCCAGGGCACTGGCCCGCAGTCTGAGCGGGGGGCCCCGATCGCGGGCCAGGCCACCGTGGGGGCGCCCCCCGGGGTTCGATCGCCCCCCCGCCCCCCCCAGGACCCCGGGGGCCTGCCCGCGCCGCTGAGCCCGCCGTTCCAGAGGTGGTTTAAACCTCGGCGGTGGGAGAGGCCTCCCAGCGGCGGGACATCGGCCCATCCGGGCCGGAGAATCGACGCAGGGGCCTCTCCGTTCGGCGGGGCGAGATTCCTGCCCCCGCCACTTCCCGGGTGGCGGAGAATCTCTGCCACGGCGGGGGCGGGGTTCTAGGCGCCCCCAGGCGATTCTCCAACCCTGCTGGGGGTCGGAGAATTTCGCCCCCTAAATGAATATTTTGCTTCAGTATTCATGAGAGAGAGGGACCTTGTTGCTCATGAGAACAGTGTGAGCCAGGTTAATAGACTCAAACAGGTTGATATTAAGAAGGAGGATATGCTGGAAGTTTTGAAAAACATCAGGATAGATAGGTCCCCTGGGCCTGACGGGGTATACCCAAGGTTACTACGGGAAGTGAGGGAGGAGATTGCTGCTCCGTTGGCGATGACCTTTGCATCCTCACTCTCCACTGGAGTGGTACCGGATGATTGGAGGGAGGCAAATGTTGTTCCCCTGTTTAAGAAAGGGAATAGGGAATCCCTGGGAATTACAGACCCATCAGTCTTGCGTCTGTGGTGAGCAAAATATTGGAAAGGATTCTGAGAGATAGGATTTATGATTATTTAGAAAAAATAGTTTGATTAAAGATAGTCAGCATGGCTTTGTGAGGGGCAGGTCATGCCTCACAAGCCTCATTGAATTCTTTGAGGATGTGACAAGGCAAATTGATGAAGGGCGGTCAGTGGATGTGGTGTATATGGATTTCAGTACGGCATTTGATAAGGTTCCCCATGGTAGGCTCATTCAGAAAGTTAGGGGACGTGGGATACAGAGACATTTGGCTGTCTGGATACAGAATTGGCTGGCTGAAAGAAGACAGCGAGTGGTAGTGGATGGAAAGTATTCCCCCTGGAAGTCGGTGACAGTGGTGTCCCAGCAGAGATCTGTTCTGGGACCACTGCTCTTTGTGGTTTATATAAATGACTTGGATGAGGAAGTGGAAGGGTGGGTTAGCAAGTTTGCTGATGACACAAAGGTTGGTGGAGTTGTAAATAGTGTCGAGGGCTGTTGCAGGTTACAACAGGACATTGACAGGATGCAGAGCTGGGCTGAGAAGTGACAGATGGAGTTCAACCTTGATAAATGTGAAGCGATTCATTTTGGAAGGTTGAATTTGAATGCTGAATACAGGTTAAAGGCAGGATTCTTGGAAGTGTGGAGGGACAGAGGGATCTTGGGGTCCACGTACATAGGTCCCTCAAAGTTGTCACCCAGGTTGATAGGGTTGTTAAGAAGGCGTATAGTGCGTTGGCTTTCATTAACAGGGGCATTGAGCCGCAAGGTTTTGCTGCAGCTTTATAAAACCCTTGTTTCAACCACACTTGGAATATTGTGTCCAGTTCTGGTCGCCTCATTATAGGCAGGATGTGGATGCTTTGGAGAGGGTGCAGAGGAGATTTACCAGGATGCTGCCTGGACTGGAGGGCATGTCTTATGAAAAAATGTTGAGGGAGCCAGGGCTTTTCTCACTGGAGCGAAGAAGGCAGAGAGGTGACTTGATTGAGGTGTACAAGGTGATGAGAGGCATGGATAGAGTGGATAGCCAGAGACTTTTCCCGAGGGCAGAAATGGCTGTCACGAGGGGACATCATTTTAAGGTGATTAGGGGAGGGTATTGGGGAGATGGCAGAGGTCGGTTCTTTACACAGAGAGTGGTGGGTGCGTGGAATGCACTGCCAGCAGAGGTGGTGGAGTCAGAGTCATTAGGGACATTTAAGCGACTCTTGGACAGGCACATGGACAGCAGTAAATTGAAGTGATGTAGGTTCGGTTGATCTTAGATTAGGATAAATGGTCGGCACGATATCGTGGGCCAAAGGGCCTGTACTGTGCTGTACCGTTCTATGTTCTATCTGTTGGCCTTCACTGCAAGAGGGTTTGAGTATAGGAGCAAAGATGTATTACTGCATTTGTACAGGAACGTGGTGAGACTACATCTGAAGTATTGTGTACAGTTTTGGTCTCCTTATCCAAAAACTATGTACTTGCCACAGAGGGAGTGCAACGAAGGTTTACCAGACTGATTCCTGGGATGGCAGGATTGTTGTATGAGGAGAGATTGGGTTGACTGGGACTGTATTCACCGCTGGAATTTAGAAGATAGAGAGGGGATCATATTTAAACGTATAACATTCAGACAGGGCTGGACAGACTAGATGCAGAGAATGTGGTTTATTCTAGCTGCAGGGTCTAGAATATGGGGTCAAAGTCTCATGATATGGGGTTGACCATTTAGGACTGAGATGAGGTGGAACTTCTTCACTCAGAGGGTGATGAACCTATGAATTCTCTACCACAGAAGGCTGTGAAGGCCAAGTCACTGAATATATTTAAGAACGCAATAGATAGATTTTTAGATCTAAAATTGTCAAGGGTTATCTTTCCTGATCATCGCATGCCTGCCTAGTTGAATTCCCTTTGTTAAAGTAAAATCATCTTTCAACTGCAAGTGGTCAGACAATGCTTTCCAAGACTCTTGCTAACTCTGTCCCTGATCATGTCATATTTCAGGCTGTCATATTCACAGTTCTCTCTGCAAATCTATACAGACTGTTGATAAGTGTGTCAATACTTTCCCTTTGTTGCACCCAGTGACAAAGATTGGCCCAGAAGTGTATGGCATACGAACAAGCTTTCTTGCTCCCAATGAGGGAAAAGGTAAACCATTGAAAACAATCATTACACCAAGTTGGAGGGACATGCCTGCCCTAAGTACATTGTGGCACTGAATAATTTATTATCACGTTGAAACTTTGGCACATTCTTAGGCAATCCATTAAAAGGCAGATTTGTGTGTGGATTCATGGGTGACAGAATTGAACTGAAGTTATAAACATATAAAATCTTGCATTTAATATGTGTGGAAGATTGTTTTTAACCAAGAAGAATGATTGGGATTTTGATCTTATGCAAATGGTTAATGCACCTTCTGTCTACAGTCAGAAACCTTCCACCGAGCTGAAATTGGGGAGACTTGGTCAGAAGAATACTGGTGATAGCAGTTTAGTGACTTGTTGGGTTGAACTTTCATTTTCGAGGTCGGTAGTGGCAGAAATCCCGGTTCCGCATGTCCGCCTTGGGAAAAAGTGGGTCTGGAGGAGCAATTTACATTCCTAGGTAGGGTGGGGGAAGGTAGGGCATATAGGCAGGTGTGGACTGGAGCCGGGACTGCTGACCCCCATGGCTCAGAGCCAAGGGAGGTTCCAAATGATGAGGTAGACCTTTCAGAACTTGGGCCCTCTGTAAATAACTGTCCAGGAAGGTGAACAATTCGCAATGTTGTGTGGGAGGTGACTTCACGTTACGTCACAGGCGGCACGGTAGCACAGTGGTTAACACTGTTGCTTCACAGCGCCAGGATCCCAGGTTCGATTCCCGGCTTAGGTCACTATCTGTGCAGAGTCTGCATGTTCTCCCCGTGTCGGCGTGGGTTTCCTCCGGGTGATCCGGTTTCCTCCCACAAACACCAAACAACGTGCTTGTTAGGTGAATTGGACATTCTGAATTCTCCCTCTGTGTACCTGAACAGGCGCCGGAATGTGGCTACTAGGGGCTTTTTGCAGTAACTTCACTGCAGTATTAATGTAAGCCTACTTGTGACAATAATAAAGATTATTATTTTTATTATTCAGACCGTTGTCTTGTGAGTAAAAGTTGTAAATGATGGCCAGCTGGTTATTAATGCTGAAAGAGTTGACCATTGTATGGGAAGAGTTAGATTTAAATAGTAAAGAATGTCCACACCACAGTCACTCACCGTCGACAAACAACCACCAGACCCAGCCATGGAGATGTCTGCATCTTGACAGCTTCAGCAGGTTACAACACTGGACAGCAAATGAAATGAAATGTAATGGTGGCCTGGTCTCAGGAACCTGCAGGCAGATCCTTAATGTCCTGATACACACATTCACCAGTCACATTTCCAATTGTGGGCAGCCTGAAGGGGTGATTTTGATCGCCCTTCGTGGGATCAGTGACACAGTCTGAAAATCCTACGGGAAACGCAATTCCCACTGGAGAGATCGCTTTTCCCGATTTTCCCTCACCGGCAACACCATGAGGCTCACGTGCACAAAGGGCATGAACCTAATTTGAATAGATTTAAATATTATTATTTTTTTTACTGACAATTTTATTGAGGTATTTTTTGGCATTGTAAACAGTAACAATATACATTAGTGTGCAGATACCAATTACTAAAAACATAGTGCAAATAACAATACCTCTCTCACAAATAGACATGCCTATTCTTCCCCCTTACTCTACACTATTCTACCCCCCCCCCCCCAATCCCCTCCTGGACTCCCGGGTCTTCCGACACCCCAAAAATCGCCACCTCTGGATTCATCGCCACCATTGTTTTCAGTACCCGGGATATGACGTCCGCAAATCCCTGCCAGTATCCCCTGAGTTTTGGACACGCATAGAACATGTGGACATGGTTCGCTGGTCCTCCCTCACATCTAGCGCACTTGTCCTCCAGCCCAAAGAATTAGCTCATCCGGGTCACCGTCATGTGGGCCCGGTGAACCACCTTGAACTGAATCAGACCGAGCCTGGCACATGTTGCATTTACCCTCCTCAGAGCGTCTGCCCTTACGCCTCCCTCCAACTCCCCACCAAGCTCCTCCTCCCACTTAAGTTTCAGTTCCTCGGTCCCTGTGTCCTCCGCTCCCATAAGCTCCTTATAAATGTCCAAGACTCTCCCCTCTCCTACGTCACCCCTGGAAACTACCCTGTGCTGGATCCCCCTTGGTGGAAGGCGTGGAAAGGACGGGACCTGTCTACGTATGAAATCCTGCACCTGCAAGTACCGAAAGTCATTCCCCCTCGCCAGCCCGAACATCTCCTCCAGGACCCTCATGTTCTCGAAGCTCCCATCCAGGAACAAGTTACAGATCCTTCCCACCCCCGCCCTCCGCCACACTCGAAACCTGCCATCCATCTTCCCCGGGACAAATCGGTGGTTGTCACATATTGGGGACCAGACCGACGCTCCCACTTCCCCCGCATGCTTCCTCCATTGGCCCCAAATCTACAGAGCCGCCACCACTACAGGGCTGGTGGAGTACCTGGCCGGCGGTAGTGGCAAGGGAGCCGTGACAAAGGCTGCCAGGCCGGTGCCCCTGCACGAAGCAGCCTCCACCCGCTCCCAAACCAACCCCGTACCCACCATCCATTTCCTTATCATGGCTATGTTAGCCGCCCAGTAGTAGTTGTTGAGGTTCGGCAACGCCAGCCCCCCCTCCCTACGGTTCCGTTCCAGCATCCCCCTCTTTACACGGACTTCCCCGCCCAAACAAATCCCAGGATGATTTTATTGATTCTTTTAAAGAAGAGCCATGGAATGAAAATAGGGAGAAACTGAAAAATAGACAGGAATCTCGAGAGGATCGTCATCGTCACCGTCTGTACTCTCCCCGCTAGTGACAGCGGGAGTGCATCCCACCTCCGAAACGCGCTCCTCATTTGCTCCACCAGCCTAGACAAGTTCAGTTTATGCATCTTGCCCCAGTCACGCACCACTTGTATCCCTAAATACCTAAAACTTTCCCCAAAGAGCCTAAACGGTAGCTCCCTCAGCCTATTCTCCTGATCCCCTCGCCTGCACCACAAACATCTTGCATTTTGCCATGTTCAACTTGTAGCCCAAAAACCGGCCAAATTCCCCGAGGATTTCCATAATCCCGTCTATCCCTGCCGCTGGATCTGACACATACAAAAGCAGGTCATCCGCGTAGAGTGAGACCTTGTGTTCTATCCCCCCCCCCCCCCGCCCCCCCCCCCCCCCGACCATTCCCTTCCATCCCCTTGCCGTTCTCAGAGCAATTGCCAGGGTTTCTATGGCCAACGCAAACAGCAGTGGAAAGAGGGGGCATCCCTGCCTTGTCCCGCAGTGTAGTCTAAAATACTCAGATGTTGTCCTGTCCGTCCTTACACTAACCTCCGGGGCCTGATATAGCAGTTTAACCCAGTTCACAAAGCCCTCTCCAAACCCAAACCGTCCCAGCACCTCCTATAAATAGTCCCACTCCACCCGGTCAAAAGCCTTTTCGGCATCCATTGCCACCACTACCTCCACCTCTCTGCCCTCCAGGGGCATCAAAATCACATTGAGTAGCCTTCTTAGATTGGTTACCAGCTGCCTGCCCTTAACAAACCCCGTTTGGTCCTCCACAATCACGACCGGTACGCAGTCTTCGATTCTGGACGCCAGGATCTTGGTCAGCAGTTTAACGTCCACATTAATCAGGGAGATTGGCCTATAGGACCCACAAGCTTCCGGATCTTTATCCCATTTTAATATCAGCTAGATGGTAGCTTGCGACATCGTCGGGGGTAGCACCCCATTGTCCCTCGCCTCGTTAAACACCCTAACCAGCACCGGCCCTGTCATAATATACACCAGTATATCATGGTGCAGACACACACACTGATGGACATACAATAGGACCAATCAACATGCATAATACCGCAGCCAATCACCAGTTAGAGCATACTCACTATAAAGACAGAGGGTATCAGTTTTCCTGGTCATTCGGGATGCAGCCTTTCAGAAGTACAGAGCTTACAGCTTACAGCACAGATCCTCACCATGTGCTGAGTGATTAGACTGGTTAGGATAGGCACAGGTCTTTAGTTAATCTAACATCGTGTTAACCCACAGTAAGTGTATGTTCAACAGTTTATAGTTTAATAAAATAGTGTTGTACTATTTTAAGTGTTAGTGGCACGTATGTGTTTCACGGATCCAGAGCACCCAACACATCAGGCCCCACTATACCTGAGAACTTTTTGTATAACTCCACTGGATACATGTCCGGCCCCGGGGCTTTACCCGACTGTATGGCCTTCAGGCCCCCCATTACTTCTTCAGCTCTAACCGGGGTCCCCAGCCCCTCTACCATCCCCCTGCCCACCTTTGCGAAGGTCAGTCCATCTAAGAAGCGCCTCATCCTCTCCGGCCCCGTGGGGGGTTCCGAGGTATACAGCTTGCTGTAAAAGTCCCTAAATACCCTGTTCAATCCTGCCGGGTCTCCCACCCGGTTCCCTGCCCGTCCACTACCGTCCCTATTTCCCTAGCCGCCTCCCTCTTCCTAAGTTGCAGTGCAAGCATTCTGCTGGCTTTCTCCCCATACTCAAAGGCCCCTGGCCTTTCTGGGCTTCTCTACGGCCTTTCCCAGTGGATAGCGCCCCCAGCTCCACCTGTAGTCTCTGTTGTTCTTTAAGTAGCTCTGCTACTGCGCGTACTGCGCTGTAATGTTCTATGTTCTATGCTCTCGGGGACTCCGCATATTCCCTATCCGTCCGTGTCATCTCCTGCACCAGTCTGTCCATCTCTGCCCTGTCCGTTCTGTCCCTATGGGCTCGGATTGAGATCAGTTCCCCTCTCACCACCGCCTTCAGCGCCTCCCAGAGCACCGCTGCTGAGACTTCCCCTGTATCGTTGACCTGCAGGTAGTCCTGCCTGCATTTCCCCACTCTCTCACACACCCTCTCATCTGCCAACTATCCCACCTCTAACCTCCATTGTGGGCGCTGGTAACTTTCTTTGCAGACCTGCAGGTCGACCCAATGTGGAGCATGGTCCAAAATAGTGATCGCCGAGTATTCAGTATCCCTCACCCCCATCAAAAAGTCCCTACTCATAATAAAGAAGTCAATACGAGAATAAACCTTGTGAATATGTGAATAGAACAAGAACTCCTTCCCCGTCTGCCAGCTGATTCTCCAGGGTCTACCCCCCCCCCCCCCCCCCCCCCATTTGTTCCATGAACCCTCTCAGTTCCCTTGCCATTGCCGGGACCCTGCCTGTTCTGGAGCACGACCGGTCCAGGTCGGGGTCGAGGACAGTATTAAAGTCCTCACCCATAATCAACCTGTGCGAATCCAAGTCGGGATTTTCCCCAGCAGCCTTTTGATGAAATCTACATCATCCCAGTTTGGAGCGTAAACATTCACTAGGACCACCCTCACCCCCTCAGGCTTGCCCAGGACCATGAAAAATCTACCACCCCCATCCGCAACTGTGCTGTCCGCCTCAAATTTAACCCGTTTGTTAATCATGATCGTGACCCCTCTGGTCTTAGCGTCAAGCCCCGAATGGAAGACCTGGCTAACCCAGCCCTCCCGTAATCTAATCTGGTCCGCCACTTTCAAATGTGTCTCCTGCAGCAACATTACATCCGCCTTCAGAGCCCGTAAGTGCACGAACACACGCGTCCTCCTGACCAGCCCGTTTAATCCTCTAACATTCCAGGTGATCAGCCTGGTTGGAGGGCGGCCTGCCCCCCCCCCCCCCCCCCCCCCATCCCCCTTCTTGGGCCCACCCCCTGCCCATGTGCTGCGCCTCCCCGGTCTGCCTCTTGGCAGCTCCCACCCCCGACCACTTCCCTGTTACCTGGTTCAGTTCCCTCCCTCGTCAGCAGATCATCTTCCCCCCCCCCCCCTGCACCCCCCCCTCCTGCAACAACCCCTTGTAACCTAACCCCTGCCATATACTAGCTGTATACACCCCCCCCCCCCCCCCCCCCCAACGTCGCTCCCGTTGACTAGCTCAAAGCAGCTAGCCTGGTGGCTTTCAACTCCGGCTCCACCATGTCTCCCACCTATTGTACCCCGCTCCACTCCCCCACCTGCCCATCAACACCACCTCCCCAGATCAGCCCTGTTCGAGCAATCGCTCTGGGACCGAGACAGAGAGAAAACAAACAAAGAACAAAGCTCGCCCCCACAATAGTACAATTCAAAGTGTGTAAGGAGGTGGGCACGACCACCCACCCCCCTCCCAACATTCCCAGAAAAATAGCAAAAAGAACTCGAACAGCCCCCCAGCACCCAATAACTTAAACTTTAACTATAACTTTGGCTTTAACTTTAAAACTTTCAAACTGGCAAACACAAACACAAGAACATCCCCAATTTTAAGTAAAAGAGCATGCCGAACGACATCGCTAACAAGAAGGGCAATCTGCGAACAAATGCAAACATCCCTTAATACACTCTAACTTTTCTGTACGTCTGCTGCCGGGTTCACTTCTTGCTGATTAAAGCCTTTCGTTTCGGACTGCACCTACGTTTCGTGTCCATTGATTGTGCATCAGGGTCCTCAGTTCGGCACCAGTCCATGACCCTTAGCGAAGTCCATTGCTTCCTCCGGGTCGTCAATATAATGTTGCTGTTCCCAATATGTGACCCAAAGCCACACCAGGAAAAGTAGCCCGAACTTGACCTCCTTTTTAAACAGGATCTCTTTAATTTGTCTGTAGGCTGCCCTCCTTCTGGCCACCTCCTGGTTCAGATCCTGGTAGATGCGAAGGACACTGTTGTTCCATAAGCCGCTCCTTGTCCACAAACCTATGGAACCTGACCACCCCCTCACGGCTGCCTCGCCTGCACTCTGTGTGCCCTGTCCAGCTCCAATGGACACGGGAAGAAATCATCCCCCACCAGCTTCTGCAGCATGTCTGCCACACATGCTGTGGCATCCACTACCTCGGCCCCCTTCCGCGAGCCCAATGATTCACAGATTCTGCCGGCGAGACCTGTTTTACAGGTCCTCCAGCTTGTCCATCAGCCTTGATTGTTGCTCCTTCAACTTTCTAATTTCCATGTCCGCTACCATTTGGAAATCTGCCTGCACTTCCACTGTCTTCTCCAGTGCCTGGACCTTCTTATCCTGAGCATCCAGCCTCTGGTCCAGTCACTCCACTGCTTTCTGGCGTGGTTCCAAATTATCCCCCTTCAGTGCTGCGAAGCTCTCTTTCATGACCTTCAGCATGTTGTCCAGTGCTGTCTGGACTGTCCATTTCGAGGTCCGTTCATCGACCATCTTTCCTCCCACTTGAGCTTCCACACCTTCTTCGCCTGTTTTCGCTCCCTTCTGCTCCTTAAGTCCATACAACTCTGTATGGATTCAGATCTAGAGTGCTATTGATTTTCACTCCAGCGCTCAAAAGTTCAAAAAAGTCGGGGGAAAAGGTCTTAAAGTCTGATCGGAGCGAGAGCCACTAAATGCACGATTTACTCCCTCATAGCCGCCACCCGAAGTCTCGATTTAAATGTTATTCACGGGCTCCCTGGCATATGATTCACCCTCACTAAATATTCATACCCTTGTCGACGTGACGTCTTGTCGGCAGGGTTTACAATAGGTTTGGCCAGACACAGGGGGGTCGAGTGGATCCCTCCAGAGGCGCAGAGGTAAGTATAGCTCTTTGGGGGGTAGGGGACATGCCCAGGCACTGCCAGGGTGGTGTCACAGTGCCAACCTGGGAGTGCCAATCTGTTCCAGGGCTAGTGCCAGTACTGGGCCTCAGTGGGAGCCTAATGCTGGCAATGAATGTCCGCGGAGGGGGTGTGAAATACCAGTGAGAATTATTGTGGGGGGGTGGGAGAGCTCCATAAAGCTCTGAGATGGAATCTGGGGGCCGTTTGGCTGCAGCGTTGATGGGGGTGCCCTTTAAAGACGGTGCCCCAATCTCTGTGGAGCTGCAAGCTGGCTCTATGAGACCCACCCAACAGATGGCGGCGTAAACCACGCCACACATTTTCTTCTCTCTAAGAGGCTCGATATTTGGAGAGAAAACTGGTCTGTGCAACTGGATAGTTACACACCAGTTTCAGTCTGAGCGTGACACTTTGACAAATTCTGGTAAGATTCCACCCATAATCTTTATAGTTGCATACTGTCCTCGCAGGCATGTGTGACCCCAATGGAATAATCCAGCAGGGCCCGCGAAGCTCCAGAACACACCACGACATTTTGGGATACACACACCCAAGCACAGTCCACCCACTCATCTCGGACACACCCCAACAACCTCAGTCTGTGCACAACTTGAGCTCAAGGGTTTGAGTAGCTGCAGAAAGTGAGAATCCTTACACATCCATGTGATTTGTTTTCTTTGTCGCAGCAGAATAACCCAGAGGAGCAATGTGAACGAACGTACAAACATATGAACAAGGAACAGGAGTAGGCCACTCGAGCCTGCCCCACCATTTAATAAGATCATGGATGATCTGATAGTAACCTCAAATCTGCATCCCACCTACCCCCGGATAGCCTTCCACACCCCCCTGCTTATCAAGAATCAATCCACCTCTGCCTTAAAAATACTCAAAGACGACTTCCACTGACTTTTCGGGAAGAGAGTTCCAAAAACTCCCGACCCTCTGAGAGAAATTTTATTTGTCTCATCTCCACCTTAAATCAGCGATGCCTTATTTTTAAACAGTGACCCCCTAGTACTAGATTCCCTCACAAGAGGAAACATCGTCTCCACATCCACCCTGTCAAGATTCCTCGTGTTTCAATCATGCCATCTCTTACTTTTCTAAACTCTAGTGGATAGATGCCAAATCTGTCCAACATTTCCTCATGAGGTGACCCATCCGTTCCAGGTCTTAATCTGGTAAACAATCTCTGAACTGCTTCCAAGATATTTATTTGCATCATTCCTTAAATAAGGTGACCAGCGCTGTACAAAATGTTCCAGATGTGGCCTCACTAGTGCTTCGCATAACTGAAGCATGACCACACTACGTTTGTAATCAATTCCCCTCAAAATAAACAATAACACTATTAGCTTTCCTAATTTCTTGCTGCTCCTACATACTATACAAACATATGAATTAGGAGAAGAGTAGGCCATTCGGCCCCGAGAGCCTGTTCTGCCATTTAATAAGATCATGGCTGATTTGATTGTAACTTCAACCCCATATTCTTGCCTACCTCCGAGAACCTTTCACCTCCTTGTTAACCAAGAAACTATCTATCTCTGCCTTAAAATATTTTGGGCGGGATTCTCTGACCCCGGGCCGGGTCGGAGATTTGCCGGAGGGGGGGTGCAATTCACGCGACGCTACTCCGACACCAGTCCGCCAATTCTCCAGTGACTGGAGAATCAGCAACATTGGCACTGGCGCGGTTGGCGCAGCGCCGGTCAGGGTCCGCTGTACGCGGCCCCCCCGGTGGTTTTCCGCGCAGGTTGGGCCGAGTGGCCGCCGAGATAGGCTGAGTCCCGCCAGCGCCTTTCATATGTGGTCCTACCTGCCGGGACCTCGGCGTTCATCCTGCGGGATGCAGTCTGGTAGGGGGAGGGGTATCGACCCCGGGGGAGGGACCTCCACCGTGGCCTGGCCTGCGATCGGCGGACCAGCCTCTCCTGGTGAGGGTCTATTTTACTCCACACCGGGCCCCTGTAGCTGTCCACCATGTTGCGTCAAGGCTGGCGTGGAGAAGGAAAGTAGCGTGCATGCGCGAGTTCGCGTCGGTCATATCGCGCATGCGCAAGATCGCGCCGGCCATAGTGCACACGCGCAGACCCGTGGCATCCGTTTGACGCTGGTAGCGGCAGCTGGAGCTGCGTGAGTCGCTCCAGTGCCATGTTGGCCCCTGTAGGGCACAGGATCGCTGATCCTGGGGGCCTGTTGACGCTGTTGTAAAACGCGACGGCGTTTACGACATCGTCAACACTTAGCCTCAGGATCAGAGAATCCTGGCCAACAATGCTTTTCTTTTATTCTTTCTGCCAAAATGGACAATTTCACATTTTCTCACATTATACTCCATTTGTCAGATCTTTTCCCACTCGATTAACCTACCTATATCTTTTTGTAGCCTCCTGATGTGCTTTTGGCAGCTTATTTTCCTACCTATCGTTTTGTCGCCAGCAAGTTTGGCATCCTAGTCTGGGATACATCTGACTCCAGATCCACAGCAATATGGTTGACTCTTTAAAAAAACAGTGCCTTCTGAAATGACCTAGCAGGCCACTCAGTTCAGGGGCAATTAGGGATGGACAGTAAATGCTGATCCAGCCAGAAACACCCAAATCCAAAGAATAAAAAAAACATTTCTCTCGTGATTGCAATTTTGCTGTGCTCCCCACATCCTTCCATTTGTTGATTTATAGCAGTTTCTGAGATGTTACTTGTATACTCTATATTGAAGACTGATGCAAAATACCTGTTTAATTCATCTTCCATCTCCTTGTTTTCCATTATTAATTCTCCAGACTCACCCTTTCTATAGGTCCAATGCTCGCTTTGTTATCGCAAATGAAAGAAAAATACTGCAGATGCTGAAAATCCGAAACAAAAACAGAAAATGCCGGATAATCCCAGCAGGTCTGGCAGTATCTGTGGTGGAAGAAACAGAGCTAACATTCTGAGTCCCTATGACCCTTCTATAGAACTGAAGAGGGATAGAAATGTAATGAATTATAGAGTAGGAGAGTGGGGTGGGCAGAAAATGTTAAGGTCAGGGACAGGCTGGAGCTGAAGAGAGATTGACAAAGGTGTCATGGACATATGACAAAGGGTTTTAAAGGTGTCATTAAGGACCCAGAAGTGGTAATAGTGGCATAAAGGTAAGATAGCAGAATTTATCAATAGGAGAATGAAGGCCAGTGCTCAGTGGAAGCAAAACTGAACAAGGGTCAGATGGCCATGTAGGGGAGGGGCATGTCCTGGTCATAGATGGTCATTGCTAGGGCACACCAGGGCATGTCCCAGTTATTGAGGAGCATCGCTGAGGGTGTCAACACCATAGTGCAGACATTGGGAAGCCATCAGGGCTGGCAGAGCCAGATGATGCAGGGACAGCTAGGGTTCAATCCCACTGCCCCTCTGTCCTGTGGTGACGCCGAGGCACTGACTGAAAGGAGAAGCCGTTGAGTGCCAACCCAGAGCCATCCTATGGAGTGGTGGCGGCGGTCACCAGCTACCCCGAGATCCACACCTCACCCAACAACAGCGCATCTCAGAATCCGCACCCGGAACAGGGTGGCACAGCGAGGCATGTGCCGCCGGCAAGTGGCCCCAGGGTACAGAGGACGGCCACAGAATGTGGTAAGCAGCAGGCTGCCTCCACCTCTGATGTGCAGCCTGGGGGCAAACCTAGGAGTACGATGCACTGCTCAATGACAGCCCTGGTGGCAATATGGGCCTCATTGTATCGGGTCTCTGCATCAGTCACAGACCTCCAGCTGGCTTCATTAGCATGGTCCACAGCGGGTACCCCTTATCCCCCAACAGCCAAACAGCCATCCTGGGGTGGTCCTCGAAAAGGTCGGGGACGTTCGACTGTCCCAGGATATAGCTGTCGTGCACACTCCCCGGATAGGCGCCGGAATGTGGCGACTAGGGGCTTTTCACAGTAACTATATTGAAGCCTACTTGTGACAATAAGCGATTTTCATTTTTTCATTCATTCACTCCCTGGTAAGTGTACACACACGTGCATGATCTTTGTGTGGTGGCCGCACATTAATTGGCCGTTCAGGAAATGGAACCCCTTCCTGTTGATGTAGGGCACTCCCTGACAGCCCGGTACATGCAAGGTGACATGCGTGCCATTTTCTACCCCCTGGACCTGGGACATCCCGTCGATGGTGGAGAACCCTACTGCCCAGGCATCTTGTTGGACTGGGTTCATGTCAAAGTTCAAATAGTTAGCTGCACGGACAAACAGGGCATTCGTGACTTCACGGATGGACTTGTGGGCTGTAACTTGTGATATGCCACACAAGTCCCCATTCGAACTCTGGAATGATCCTGAGGCATGAAGGTTCAGGGCTCCAATGACCTTGACAGCCACCGGGAGTGGGTTGCCTCCTCCTCCTCCACATGGTGCCAAGTCCTCGAGGACATGGCACTGGGGCGCATGGTCCCTTTGCTGAAGCGGAGCCTCCTGCGGCACACACTGTCCGTCATCTGTTCAAAAGACCAATGGCGCCAGCACACCTTGGGCTGTCACCGGCCTCCACCCCTGGACTCCTCCCTGGCCTGATGGGCAGCTGGGTCCTCAGGGTGTGGGGCAGGGCCCCGTACTTGGGCCACTGCCTCGAGCCTCTGTTGACATTGCTGCCACTGCCTTCTCCAGCATCTGGCCGCCTGGCCTGCCAGCAGCACCACGAGGGCAGCTTCCGCGGGGTCCAAGCTATTGTCCATCCTGTGTAATATCTGGAAGGAACTGGAAAGGATGTGAGACTGTTGACCAGTGGTGTCTTCCACACTGGGACCCTCCAGTCCCCCATGACCTCCCCCCTCCCCCCCCCCCCTCACAACCCCTGCCATCCCGCTGCGGGGTGCCATCCAACAGGCCCTGCCCATACACCCCCGTCCGCAGCGTGGGCCCCTGGTCACCAGAATTCATTGCATATACGCCAGCATCTTGGAGAACAGCGCAAGGAATATAACACTGAACGCCAGAACCTGTACCCCATGCCCATTCGTAACATTACCTGGACCGGGCACTGGTCCCCATCCCTGATGCATAGATCCACCCTTTGGTCGCAGAAATGTCCCTGGTGCTGGAGCTCAGTTCCTGGGCGTTTGAATGTTGGCTGCTGTGTGGGTGGTGTTCCTTCCTGAAACGTCTGGTTGGTATTCTAGACAATAACTCCCACATGCAGCATGGCATGCATACCCACAGGGTTCCACTTGGGAGCTACGATTGCCAATTCCCTATTAGCAATAGCTTTCAGCCGTGTGGCCAGAGGCCTCCAAGGTTAGTGGGAGTAATGGGTGGTCGGTGGGACGGGCATGCAGGAGCTGGGGTTGCCCCATTATAGATACACGTTATCCAAGGGGTGGCAGGCATGTGGGTGCTGAGACACCCACCATCCCCGCAGCCCAAGGGGTGCCCCCCCATCACCACCAATGGTGGTCCACACACCCCCTCCATCCTGACTGAGGCCGCCACCCCATGGGGGCTCCCCCACCTACCTCCCCCTCCAAACCCCAAGCACTGGGGCAGCACCCATGGTGCCCCTAGGCACTTTGCTCCGTGTTATATTCCTTGCGTTGTTCTCCAAGATAGCCAGATATGTCGTGTTGACAAAGAATATAAAACTAAGAAGTTTAAACCAAAACAAATTTATTTTACACTACTAAACTTGATTAGGCTCGCACACTTTACTGAGCAACAGATATCAAATTAATAGTACTGAATATGTGACACAGTACTCAATAATCTCTCTAACTTATAAACTACACTATAACTAGACTCATGCTATTATTGTTATTATTATTATACCTCTACAATGAATTCTCACTCTTCTCTCATTAGCTTCTCATCATGTTTTTCCAGAATTCCTCGAGATGCTGGCTTAAATTAGCAACGCCATCTGGCGTTTAATTTACACATAGTTTCAGATGTTAACTGTTTACCACACTGGCACTACACAGGCACTATACATGTCATTACACCCAGGACGAAGATGGCTATGCACCTCCTCAAATCCCACCGCAGCCATTTGCCAGCTTCACATTTTAGTACCTGAATAGTGGCAGAATCCAGGTGTGGCACCAGTTTTTCTCTCGTGAAATTCTGTGAATTCTGCGTTGTCGTCAACATCTCAGAATTGGAGAATCCCACCCCAGAAGTGGTCACCTACACTGCCTCGCGGTATCCCGTTCTCTGCAATGTGTTTAAATGGCCCGGCTGGTTTGTGACTGTGTGCTCCACTCCTTGCCCGCTTTCTCTCATTTGCAAAAATCGTATTGCTGAAAAATGGGGCAGAACTTCCTATTCCAGGTCCTTCCCACCATTTTTTCTCTTCCAGAGTCTGCCTAGCTCCATGCCCGTTCTCACTGAAATAGCTACCACACTTCACAGGCCAAGGAAATGACAGGGGCTGGACTCTCCGATTTTCAGACTAAGTGCTGACTCCCAGGGTGGGAACAGTTGCATTTTACACCAGAAAAAATGGCGCAATTGCTGCACCGATCCTCCGTCCAGTGGAGGGCTAGCAGCTGCGCAGCGTCCCGGCTTGACCTGAGGATATGGCTGGAGATGGCCGGGTCCGTGGCCGCGTATTCGCACGGAGGCGGCCAGCGGCGGCCACGCCGTGCAACATTGGGCCGGCCGCTTGCGGACCCGGCCTGCCAAATAATGTCCTCCAATAACCCCCCTCGCCACCCCTGGACCACCCCCCAACAGTGCCCCCAGCCCTCGCCGAAGCCCCCCCTGGCCAGAGACACGCCCCACCCCCAAACTGTGGGGGCGCTGGACACAGTCCGTAGCCACCAGGCGGGGTCCATGAAGTGTTCCACGCCATCAGGAACACGTCCCATCGGGAACAGAGCATCGGGGGAGGGCCGCAAGTGACATCCTGAGGCCGTCCCGAGGGCGTGCAATGTTTTTGAGGGGGTGGCACATCGCAAAAGCGCCGCAACCCCAAATTTCGGCGCAAACGGGGATTCTCCGGTTGATTGCCAAATGCGATTTCAGCGTCAGCGACTGGAGAATCCCGCCCCAGGTGTGTTAATTGCCAATAGCTAGTGTAGTATATTGCAAGAACTGAATATTTTGTTATATTTCTTTCTCTGCTGCTCTGTTAGGGAGGCATGAAATAAACTTAGTCCATGTGGTGAATGTGATTCCCACTATGTATAGTTGCCAATATCACTCCATGTATATATGTTCGTTATCTACCCATTGTAAGTGCAGTTGCACTATCCGACCACCAGGGGGAGTCGCTGTGGGAGTACGCGAGAGTTTGTACTGGGCTCCTCCCTTGGCTCCGCCCAGCACTCCTCCCCCTGGGACTGATGTATAAAGATCAGTGCCTTAGAGCCAGCCTGCCATTTCACCTGAAGTTCAACGACGAATAGGCTGGCTCAATTGTAAGTGTATTAAAGCCTCTGTTCAGATCAAACTACACGTGTTCGCTGAATTGATGGTTCCATCAATTTAATACACTTAAGAAGGTGCCGAAGTAAAGCATGGAATCCGTTCTGAAACCAGGACGTCTAGAACTCGATCCGCAGGATGCAGAGGTGAAAGAAACCTTCTGCCACTGGCTGAAATGTTTTAAGGCCTACCTGGCTGAAATCAGCACCGCTGAAACTACGGAGGAACAAAAGCTCCAGCCTACTGCACGCGAGGGTAAGCCACAGAATTTCGACACAATTAAATCCAGCCGGTTCCTACACCGCCGCGCTGACGATTTTGGACAAAATGTATATTAGGCCCATGAACGAGGTCTTTGCCCGCCATGTGCTCACAACTCGGCGACAAAGGGCTACTGAAACTTTAGCTGAATTTGCAGGCGAGTTGAACAATCTCTCAAATGACTGCAATTACCAGGCCGTAACCGCGGCCGAACATAGGGAGCTTGCTGTGCGGAATATTTTTGTAGCGGGCCTTCGATCTAGCTATGTACGGCAGAGACTATTAGAAAATGGGGCCCAGGGCTTAGAGACTACCATAGAGGCTGCTATCACAATGGAAGTTTCCTTCCGCAGCCTCAACTCGTTTCCCGCGGACCCCGCTAACCCCGCATGGGCCCCCGACCTGAGGACCCCCCAAGCCTGTGCCGCAAGGCACCCCAGCTAACGCGCTGCCACAGCCGGTTCTACTGTCCCAGTCAACTACTCAAACTATCCAGCTGCTCCAGCTAATTACTCAGCTCCCCCAGCAAGCTACTCAGCTGTTATACAAACCAGTTATTCAACTGCTCCAGCCTGCCACTACTCAGCTCGCCAAACCAGTTATTCAACAGCTCCAGCCTGCCGCTATTCAGCTCCCCAAACCAGTTATTCAACTGCTCCAGCCTGCCACTTCTGTGGACAAAGCCAGCACCCGCGGCAGCACTGCTCAGCCCGATCCGCGACCTGCAGCAGCTGCGGGAAGAAAGGCTACTATGCTAAAGTGTGCCTCGGCAGAAGGGCCCCAGCCTTCAACACCCCAACAGTCCAAAAACATCGCCCCCAGCACCAGCAGGCCCGCGGGGCCTGAAACGCTGCGGCCTACGCTCAAGCTCCGCCCCCTCCCGCCACGTGCGATCCATGGGGGCCGCCATCTTGGCAAACCTCCACCATGCGGCCGGCCACGTGCGATTCATGGTGGCCGCCATCTTGGACGCCATCTTCATCACCACCCTCCACGTGCGATCCACGGGCCCTAGCTGCATCCCCAGACTCAAACAGCTCATCGGAGGAGTACGACCTCCCCGGGCAGTCACCACATGGCCCGCAACTCAGCGCAGTGTTCCTGCATCAAGCTCGCCAGAACGCAACGGCATCTACTCGACAGGACGCCCGATCGGAAGAATTCGGCTCCCCCGGGCACCCACCACGCGGCCCGCAACTCAACACGGTCACCCTCGACCAATCTCGCCCCAAGCATCTGAGAAATTCGATGACGGAGGTCCAGATCAACGGGTACCACAAGTCATGCCTCTTCGACTCCGGGAGCACAGAGAGCTTCATACACCCAGAGCTGGTAAGACGCTGTTCCCTCCCTATTTATCCCGTCAACCAAACTATCGCCCTCGCTTCGGGCTCCCATTCCATCCAAATCCAAGGCCGCACTACAGCAACGCTAACAATTTGAGGCGCTAGCTAGTCCAAATTTAAACTGTATGTCTTGCCCGACCTCTGCGCGCCACTCCTCTTAGGCTTGGATTTCCAATGTAATCTCAAGAGTCTCACCCTCGGTTTCCGGTGGCGGCGATGACGTAGGAAGCCGCACATTTGGGAGCTCCCGTTTTAAACTGACTTTTCGGCTCTTTTGAGAGTCCAAAACTGAAATTTTTCGACGTCTCCCGGTGGGAGAAGGTGTGCTGATCGACTTTCCCCGCAGTCCATGACTCGAACTCGGAGTGGAAAGGGGGAAAAAGCGGCAGCAGCTCCCCAGAAAAAACGGGGGAAGGAATCCAAGATGGCGGCCGGCGGAGCTCCAGAGGAGTGGAAGCAGTGGGCCCTGGAGCAACAAGCTGCTCTCCTGCGCTGTTTTGCAGACTTCAAGGCTGAGGTACTGAGCTCTCTGCAGGAAACAAACAGAAGGCTCTCGGAGATTCAGACGACCCAGGGTGCTGCCATCAAGGAGTTGCAGACGCAGGCCACTGAACGAGAGGAGGAGGCCGGGATCCTCGTGAGTAAGGTGGAGGGACACAAGGCACTCCACAAGAAGTGGCAGGACCGCTTCGAGGAGCTTGATCACCGCATGAGACGGAAAAATCTGCGGATCTTGGGCCTTGCGGAGTGGCTGGAGGGGTCGGACCTGACAACCTACGTGGCTACGATGTTGAACTCGCTAGTGGGGGCCGGGTCTTTCCATCTGCCCTTGGAGCTGGAGGGAGCACACAGAGCACTGGCCAGGAGGCCTAAGGAGAAAGAACCACCGCGTGCGGTGCTGGTGAGGTTCTACCGGTTCAGTGATCGGGAGTGTGTGCTGCGCTGGGCCAAGAAGGTGAAGAGCAGCAATTGGGAGAATGGGGTAGTACGGATCTACCAGGATTGGAGTGCGGAGGTGGCTAAGCGGCGGTCCGGGTTTAATTGGACGAAAAAGGTGCTCTACAAGAAAAAGGAATGTTGCAGCCTGTTGCAGCCTGTGGGTAACTTATTCGGACCGGCATTATTATTTTGATTCCCCGGAGGAGGCGTGGGCCTTCGTGCGGACGGAGAAACTGGACTTGAACTAGGGGTTGGGGGTTGCGGGGTCGGTTGTAATACTTTATTGCTGGATTCTGCTGTTGCTGTGTTCTCTTCTTTTGTACTTTTGCAATTTTGATATGGTTATTTATGGGGGTGTTGTTCTGTTATGTTTTTTTTTGCTGTGGGGCATTGTTTGAGTTTTGTATCTTGCGGGGAGGGTTGGGGGGGTTTGTTGTATTCTATGTCGGGTTGGGGGTATGGAGTGGGGCTGGTATTTGGGAGCTGCATCAGAAGGGTGTGGTGGGGCAGTGCGAAATCGCGGGCTTTCCTCTGGTTTCCTGCGTTGCGGGGCTGGGGGGTGGAGACGATGACAGGGGGAGGCGGGGCCTTAACTGGTTCTTCCACGCGCTGGAGCGGTGCCTGGAGGAGGGATAGGATGGGGGATGATCCCACTTTGGGAGGGGTCGGGTTTTTGGCGCGAGTTTTCGGGGTCAGCAGAAGTTAGCTGACCCACGGAAGTACAATGGAGGACGGTTCGCGGCTAGGAGGGTTCCTAGCCTGGGGCTAGCCTAGATGATGCAGGCTTTGTGTGGCGTATGTTGGGACGGGTCCCGGATCTGGAGGCGAGAGGTCTGATCATGGGGGGGGACTTCAAAACGGTGTTGGATCCTTCACTGGATCGGTCCAGCTCTAGGACAGGTAGGAGGCCGTCGGCGGCCAAGGTACTGAGAGAGTTTATGGACCAGATGGGTGGGGTGGATCCATGGAGGTTTGTGAGGCCGAGGGCACGCGGGTACTCTTTCTTCTCCCACGTACATAGGGTCTACTCTCGGATAGATTTCTTCGTGGTGAGTAGGGGACTGATTCCGAGAGTGGAGGAGGCCGAGTATTCGGCCATTGCAATCTCCAACCACGCTCCGCATTGGATAGAGTTGGAGATGGGGGAGGTGCGGGACCAACGCCCGTTGTGGCGGTTGGATGTGGGGTTGTTGGCAGAGGAGGAGGTGTGTAGGAGGGTCCGGGCAAGTATTGAGGGGTACCTCGAGGTGAATGATACGGGGGAGGTTCAGGTGGGGGTGGTCTAGGAAGCCCTGAAGGCAGTGGTTCGTGGGGAGCTGATATCCATCCGGGCACACAGGGAGAGGAGCAAGAGGAGTGAGGGGGATAGACTGGTGGGAAAGATGCTGGAGGTAGACAGGAGGTACGCAGAGGCACCAAAGGAGGGACTGTTGGGGGAGAGGCGCAGCCTGCAGGCTAAATTTGATTTGCTGACCACTAGAAAGGCGGAGGCACAGTGGAGGAAGGCACAAGGGGCAGTGTATGAACATGGTGAAAAGGCGAGTAGGATGCTGGCTCCTCAGCTCCGCAAGCGGGATGCGGCTAAGGAAATTGCTGGAGTGAGAGACAAGAGTGGGAATGTGGTGCGGAAGGGGGTAGAGTTGAATGAGGTCTTCAAGGACTTTTACGGGGAACTGTACCGGTCGGAGCCAACGGGGGAGAGGAGGGGAATGGAGAGGTTCCTCGACAGGCTTTCTTTCCCGAAGGTGCAGGAGGAGCAGGTGGAGGGGTTGGGTGCGCCGATTAAGCTGGAGGAGCTAGTTAAGGGGATCGGGCAGATGCAGTCAGGGAAGGCACCGGGGCCGGATGGGTTCCCGGTGGAATTTTATAAAAAGTTTGTGGACCTAGTGGGCCCCTTGCTGGTGCGGACACTTAATGAAGCGTGGGAAGGGGGGACTTTGCCCCCGACGATGTCGTGGGCGCTGATCTCGTTAATTTTAAAGAGGGACAAGGACCCCCAGCAGTGTGGTTCATACAGGCCCATATCTCTCCTCAACGTAGATGCCAAGGTGCTGGCAAAAATCCTGGCCACCAGGATAGAGGACTGTGTGCCAGGGGTTGTACACGAGGACCAGACAGGTTTTGTGAAGGGAAGGCAGCTGAGCACGAATGTGCGGAGATTGTTGAATGTCATCATGATGCCGGAGATTGAGGGGGAGGCAGAGATAGCGGTGGCGCTGGATGCGGAGAAGGCCTTCGATAGAGTGGAGTGGGAGTACTTATGGGAGGTGTTGGGGAGGTTTGGATTTGGTGAAGGGTTTATTAGATGGGTAAGGCTGCTATATGAGGCCCCGATGGCGTGTGTGGCCATGAATGGGAGGAGGTTGGAGTACTTCCGGCTTTACCGAGGGACCAGGCAGGGTTGCCCCCTGTCCCCCCCTTGTTGTTTGCACTGGCAATCGAGCCGCTGGCGATGGCGTTGAGGGATTCAGAGAGGTGGAGAGGGTTGGTGCGAGGTGGGGAGGAACATAGGGTGTCGTTGTATGCCGATGACCTGTTACTGTATGTGGCGGACCCAGTGGGAGGGATGCCGGGGGTGATGGAGCTGTTAGCTGAGTTTGGGACCTTTTCAGGTTATAAACTAAATTTAGGCAAGAGTGAGGTGTTTGTGGGGCACCCTGGAGACCAGGAGGAAGGAATTGGTAGGCTCCCGCTTAGGCGGGCAGGGGAGAGCTTTAGGTACCTGGGATGCAGGTGGCCAAGGACTTGGGGGCTCTCCACAAACATAATTTCACCAGACTTGTAGATCAGATGAAGGAGGAGTTCAAGAGGTGGGACATGCTGCCATTGTCATTGGCGGGGAGGGTACGGTCCGTCAAAATGACGGTGCTTCCGAGGTTCTCGTTCCTCTTTCAGTTCCTGCCCATCTTTATCCCCAGGGCCTTCTTTAGGAGAGTGACTAGCTATATTTTGAGCTTTGTGTGGGCACATGGGACTCCGAGAGTGAAGAGGGTGTTCCTGGAGCGAGGGAGGGATGGAGGCGGGCTGGCGCTGCCCAACCTTTTGGGGTACTATTGGGCAGCCAATGTGTCAATGGTGCGTAAATGGGTGATGGAGGGGGGAGGGGCGGCGTGGAAAAGAATGGAGATGGCGTCATGTAGAGGTACGAACCTGGGTGCCATGGCAACGGCGCCGTTGCCGCTCTCCCCTAAGAGGTTTACCACGAGCCCGGTGGTGGCGGCGACCCTAAGAATCTGGGGACAGTGGAGACGGCATAGGGGGGAAACAGGGGGCTCGATGGAGGCTCCATTGGGTGGCAATCATCGGTTCATCCCAGGGAACAGGGATGGGGGATTTAGGGGGTGGCAAAGGGTGGGCATCAGTAAATTGAGGGACCTGTTTATTGGCGGGAGGTTTGCGGGCCTGGGGGAACTGGAAGATAAATTTGGGCTTCCTCAAGGGAACATGTTCAGATACTTGCAGGTAAAGGCGTTTGCTAGGCGACAGGTAGAGGGATTCCCTTTGCTGCCCTCGCGGGGGACGATGGACAGAGTGCTTTCGGGGGTGTGGGTCGGAGAGGGGAAGATGTCTGACATCTATAAGGTAATGCAGGAGGTGGAGGAGTCGTCAGTGGAAGAGCTGAAGGCTAAAATGGGAGGAGGAACGCGGGGAGCAGATAGAGGACGGGACTTGGGCGGATGCCTTAGAGAGAGTCAACTCTTCCTCCTCATGTGCGAGGCTTAGTCTCATCCAATTTAAGGTGCTGCACCGGGCCCACATGTCCGGGACTAGGATGAGTAGGTTCTTTGGGGGTGAGGACAGGTTTCCTGCGTTGCGGGGCTGGGGGGTGGAGACGATGACAGGGGGAGGCGGGGCCTTAACTGGTTCTTCCACGCGCTGGAGCGGTGCCTGGAGGAGGGATAGGATGGGGGATGATCCCACTTTGGGAGGGGTCGGGTTTTTGGCGCGAGTTTTCGGGGTCAGCAGAAGTTAGCTGACCCACGGAAGTACAATGGAGGACGGTTCGCGGCTAGGAGGGTTCCTAGCCTGGGGCTAGCCTAGATGATGCAGGCTTTGTGTGGCGTATGTTGGGACGGGTCCCGGATCTGGAGGCGAGAGGTCTGATCATGGGGGGGGACTTCAAAACGGTGTTGGATCCTTCACTGGATCGGTCCAGCTCTAGGACAGGTAGGAGGCCGTCGGCGGCCAAGGTACTGAGAGAGTTTATGGACCAGATGGGTGGGGTGGATCCATGGAGGTTTGTGAGGCCGAGGGCACGCGGGTACTCTTTCTTCTCCCACGTACATAGGGTCTACTCTCGGATAGATTTCTTCGTGGTGAGTAGGGGACTGATTCCGAGAGTGGAGGAGGCCGAGTATTCGGCCATTGCAATCTCCAACCACGCTCCGCATTGGATAGAGTTGGAGATGGGGGAGGTGCGGGACCAACGCCCGTTGTGGCGGTTGGATGTGGGGTTGTTGGCAGAGGAGGAGGTGTGTAGGAGGGTCCGGGCAAGTATTGAGGGGTACCTCGAGGTGAATGATACGGGGGAGGTTCAGGTGGGGGTGGTCTAGGAAGCCCTGAAGGCAGTGGTTCGTGGGGAGCTGATATCCATCCGGGCACACAGGGAGAGGAGCAAGAGGAGTGAGGGGGATAGACTGGTGGGAAAGATGCTGGAGGTAGACAGGAGGTACGCAGAGGCACCAAAGGAGGGACTGTTGGGGGAGAGGCGCAGCCTGCAGGCTAAATTTGATTTGCTGACCACTAGAAAGGCGGAGGCACAGTGGAGGAAGGCACAAGGGGCAGTGTATGAACATGGTGAAAAGGCGAGTAGGATGCTGGCTCCTCAGCTCCGCAAGCGGGATGCGGCTAAGGAAATTGCTGGAGTGAGAGACAAGAGTGGGAATGTGGTGCGGAAGGGGGTAGAGTTGAATGAGGTCTTCAAGGACTTTTACGGGGAACTGTACCGGTCGGAGCCAACGGGGGAGAGGAGGGGAATGGAGAGGTTCCTCGACAGGCTTTCTTTCCCGAAGGTGCAGGAGGAGCAGGTGGAGGGGTTGGGTGCGCCGATTAAGCTGGAGGAGCTAGTTAAGGGGATCGGGCAGATGCAGTCAGGGAAGGCACCGGGGCCGGATGGGTTCCCGGTGGAATTTTATAAAAAGTTTGTGGACCTAGTGGGCCCCTTGCTGGTGCGGACACTTAATGAAGCGTGGGAAGGGGGGACTTTGCCCCCGACGATGTCGTGGGCGCTGATCTCGTTAATTTTAAAGAGGGACAAGGACCCCCAGCAGTGTGGTTCATACAGGCCCATATCTCTCCTCAACGTAGATGCCAAGGTGCTGGCAAAAATCCTGGCCACCAGGATAGAGGACTGTGTGCCAGGGGTTGTACACGAGGACCAGACAGGTTTTGTGAAGGGAAGGCAGCTGAGCACGAATGTGCGGAGATTGTTGAATGTCATCATGATGCCGGAGATTGAGGGGGAGGCAGAGATAGCGGTGGCGCTGGATGCGGAGAAGGCCTTCGATAGAGTGGAGTGGGAGTACTTATGGGAGGTGTTGGGGAGGTTTGGATTTGGTGAAGGGTTTATTAGATGGGTAAGGCTGCTATATGAGGCCCCGATGGCGTGTGTGGCCATGAATGGGAGGAGGTTGGAGTACTTCCGGCTTTACCGAGGGACCAGGCAGGGTTGCCCCCTGTCCCCCCCTTGTTGTTTGCACTGGCAATCGAGCCGCTGGCGATGGCGTTGAGGGATTCAGAGAGGTGGAGAGGGTTGGTGCGAGGTGGGGAGGAACATAGGGTGTCGTTGTATGCCGATGACCTGTTACTGTATGTGGCGGACCCAGTGGGAGGGATGCCGGGGGTGATGGAGCTGTTAGCTGAGTTTGGGACCTTTTCAGGTTATAAACTAAATTTAGGCAAGAGTGAGGTGTTTGTGGGGCACCCTGGAGACCAGGAGGAAGGAATTGGTAGGCTCCCGCTTAGGCGGGCAGGGGAGAGCTTTAGGTACCTGGGATGCAGGTGGCCAAGGACTTGGGGGCTCTCCACAAACATAATTTCACCAGACTTGTAGATCAGATGAAGGAGGAGTTCAAGAGGTGGGACATGCTGCCATTGTCATTGGCGGGGAGGGTACGGTCCGTCAAAATGACGGTGCTTCCGAGGTTCTCGTTCCTCTTTCAGTTCCTGCCCATCTTTATCCCCAGGGCCTTCTTTAGGAGAGTGACTAGCTATATTTTGAGCTTTGTGTGGGCACATGGGACTCCGAGAGTGAAGAGGGTGTTCCTGGAGCGAGGGAGGGATGGAGGCGGGCTGGCGCTGCCCAACCTTTTGGGGTACTATTGGGCAGCCAATGTGTCAATGGTGCGTAAATGGGTGATGGAGGGGGGAGGGGCGGCGTGGAAAAGAATGGAGATGGCGTCATGTAGAGGTACGAACCTGGGTGCCATGGCAACGGCGCCGTTGCCGCTCTCCCCTAAGAGGTTTACCACGAGCCCGGTGGTGGCGGCGACCCTAAGAATCTGGGGACAGTGGAGACGGCATAGGGGGGAAACAGGGGGCTCGATGGAGGCTCCATTGGGTGGCAATCATCGGTTCATCCCAGGGAACAGGGATGGGGGATTTAGGGGGTGGCAAAGGGTGGGCATCAGTAAATTGAGGGACCTGTTTATTGGCGGGAGGTTTGCGGGCCTGGGGGAACTGGAAGATAAATTTGGGCTTCCTCAAGGGAACATGTTCAGATACTTGCAGGTAAAGGCGTTTGCTAGGCGACAGGTAGAGGGATTCCCTTTGCTGCCCTCGCGGGGGACGATGGACAGAGTGCTTTCGGGGGTGTGGGTCGGAGAGGGGAAGATGTCTGACATCTATAAGGTAATGCAGGAGGTGGAGGAGTCGTCAGTGGAAGAGCTGAAGGCTAAAATGGGAGGAGGAACGCGGGGAGCAGATAGAGGACGGGACTTGGGCGGATGCCTTAGAGAGAGTCAACTCTTCCTCCTCATGTGCGAGGCTTAGTCTCATCCAATTTAAGGTGCTGCACCGGGCCCACATGTCCGGGACTAGGATGAGTAGGTTCTTTGGGGGTGAGGACAGGTGCACCAGATGTTCGGGGAGTCCGGCGAACCACACCCATATGTTCTGGGCATGTCGAGGGTGGTTGGATCCAGGGTCAAACCAGGGTGGGGACTCGCGATTTTTGGAGTTGCGGTAGAGCTGGGAGTGCAGGAGGCGAAAGAGGCCGGTGTCCTGGCCTTTGCGTCCCTAGTAGCCCGACGAAGGATCTTGCTGCAGTGGAACGATACGAGGCCCCCAAGTGTGGAGACCTGGATCAGTGACATGGCGGGATTTATAAAATTGGAAAGGGTCAAATTTTCCCTGAGAGGATCAATACAAGGGTTCTATAAACGGTGGCAGCCTTTTCTGTACTTCCTGGCTCAAAGATAGGTATCTTGGTCAATAGCAGCAGCAACCCGGGGGTGGGGGGGGGGGGGGGGGGGGGGTAAGGGGGGGTGTTCCTTATTGTAGTTTCTATTATGGAACTTAATATTGTGTTAATTTGCGTTGTTGTTAAAATGCTGTGTTGTTCACGGAGGTGGGGCGAATCTTTATGATTGCTAATATTATTGTTATTTTTGGTATTTTATTATGGTTCGATGTTGTTGTATAAATTCAAAATTTTTCAATAAAAATTATTTTTTTTAAAAAGAGTCTCACCCTCAGCTTCGGCGGGCCCCTGCCCCCACTCACTATCTGCAGCCTCGCCACGCTGCGCATCACCCCCCCTCCTCTCTTCGCCAACCTCACCCCGGATTGCAAACCGGTAGCCACCCGCAGCAGGCGGTACAGCCTGCAGGATAGGGTATTTATCAGAACGGAGGTCCGAAGGCTGCTCAGTGAGGGGGTCATAGAGGCCAGTAACAGTCCCTGGAGAGCTCAGGTGGTGATCGTCAAGACCGGGGAAAAATCCCGCATGGTCGTCGATTATAGCCAGACCATCAATCGCTTTACGCTCCTAGACGCATATCCCCTCCCCAGAATCGCAGACATGGCAAACCAGATCGCTCAATATCGGCTATTTTCCACGGTGGATCTGAAGTCTGCATACTACCAGCTCCCAATCCGCCCGGAGGACCGCCACTACACGGCGTTCGAGGCCGATGGCCGCCTCTTCCATTTCCTCCAGGTTCCCTTCGGCGCCACTAACGGGGTTTCGGTGTTCCAACGAGCAATGGACCGAATGGTAGACCAGTACGGGCTGCGGGCTACGTTTCTGTATCTGGATAATGTTACCATCTGCGGCCATGACCAGCAGGACCACGACGCCAACCTCCACCGTTTTCTCCAGACGGCCCAAAAATTAAACCTTACATATAACAAGGAGAAATGCGTGTTCCGCACAAACAGATTAGCCATCCTCGGCTACGTCATGGAGAACGGAGTCCTGGGCCCAGACCCGGACCGCATGCCACCTAAGCCACCTCTTAGAACTCCCCCTCCCCCATGTCCCAAAGCCCTCAAACGGTGCTTGGGGCTCTTTTCGTACTACGCCCAGTGGGTCCCCCAATATGCGGACAAAGCACGCCCACTCTTCAAGGCCACACTATTTCCCCTGTCTGCTGAGGCGTGCCAAGCCTTCAGCTGCATCAGGGACGACATCGCCAAAGCAGCCATGCGGACGTTGGATGAATCCACTCCCTTTCAGGTTGAGAGCGACGTCTCAGAGGTAGCGCTAGCAGCCACTTTAAACCAAGCAGGGCGGCCCATTGCATCTTTCTCCCGTACCCTATCCGCTTCAGAACTCCGACACTCCTCAGTCGAGAAGGAAGCACAAGCCATCGTGGAGGCTATCCGACACTAGAGGCACTACCTCGCAGGTAGGAGGTTCACCCTCATTACCGACCAACGGTCGGTCGCCTTCATGTTCGACAACTCGCAAAGGGGCAAAATTAAAAATGACAAAATTCTTTGGTGGAGGATTGAACTCTCCACCTACAATTATGATATCAAATATCGACCGGGGAAGCTCAACGAGCCCTTGGATGCCGTATCCCGCGGGACATGTGCCAGTGCGCAAATCAGCCGCCTAAAAGCCATCCATGATGACCTCCGCCACCCAGGGGTCACCCGGCTCGCCCACTACATCAGAGCCCGAAACCTGCCTTTCTCCAACGAGGAGGTAAAAGCGGTCACCAGGGACTGCCCGATCTGTGCGGAATGCAAACCACACTTCTATAGACCAGACAGGGCCCACCTGGTCAAGGCTTCTAGGCCCTTTGAACGCCTTGCGATCGATTTCAAAGGGCCACTCCCCTCCACTAACAAAAACATTTACTTCCTTAACATTATTGACGAGTTCTCCCAATTCCCCTTCGCCATCCCATGCCCCGATATGACCTCCCACACAGTCATTAGGGCCCTGCATAGTGTCTTCACCCTGTTCGGCTTCCCCAGCTACGTGCACAGCGACCGGGGTGCGTCCTTTATGAGCGACGAGCTGCGTCAGTACCTGCTCGACAGGGCATCGCCTCGAGCAGGACTACCAGTTAAAACCCCAGGGGGAACGGACAAGTGGAGAGGGACAACGCGACGGTCTGGAAGACCGTCCTACTGACCCTCAGGTCCAGGAAGCTCCAAGTTTCCCAACGGCAGGAAGTCCTCCCTGACGCGCTCCACGCAATTAGATCCCTCCTGTGTACAGCTACCAACCAAACCCCCCACGAGTGGCTCTCCATTTTTTCCAGGGGCACTACCACAGGGGTCTCACTTCCGGCGTGGCTGAGGACGCCAGGCCCGGTTCTCCTAAGGAAGCACGTCAGGGCACACAAGACCGACCCCATTGTTGAAAAGGTGCGCCTGCTTCATTCCAACCCACAGTACGCATTTGCTGAGTTCCCGGACGGTCGCCAGGACACAGTATCCCTCCGGGACCTGGCACCCGCTGGATCCAACCCCCCATCTACCCCCACCGAGTAACTCCTTTCCCCGTTCCCTATGCGGCCGCCCCCTTGAGCCCCCGATTCTGCAAGCTCACCCCACCAGTCCTGAGCGCCAGCACCAGCCCGCCCCCCGCGCCCCCAGTCTCCATTCAACCAGGAGGTGTATGAGGCTCGGACAAGACTCGCCCCGGAGCCGGCAACCGTACCCCAGACCTCGACTCCCGCCCAGCCACTGCAAGAGGCTGCAACCCCGGTGCTCCGCAGATCAAAACGGACAATTCGTCCACCGGACAGACTGACTCTTTGAGCCATCACCCCCGCCGGACTTGATTTTTTTAACAGGGGGTGAATGTGGTGAATGTGATTCACACTATATATAGTTGCCAATATCACTTCATGTATATATGTTCGTTATCTACCCATTGTAAGTGCAGTTGCACTATCCGACCACCAGGGGGTGTCGCTCTGGGAGTATGCGAGAGTTTGTACTGGGCTCCTCCCTTGGCTCCGCCCAGGACTCCTCCCACTGGGACCGATGTATAAAGATCAGTGCCTTAGAGCCAGCCTGCCATTTCACCTGAAGTTCAACGACGAATAGGCTAGCTCTATTGTAAGTGTATTAAAGCCTCTGTTCAGATCCAACTACACGTGTTCGCTGAATTGATGGTTCCATCAGTCCAATAATAGCCGCTTGCCAGTGAACATGTATTAGTCTTACATACATGCACAACAGAAAGATAGCGATGAGGCTGGGATGGAATATTCTTTCACATTTCATTTGAGAAATTAAGGTCCGAAGAACATTGTGACTTATATGTTGGGAACATTGATTTGGAGGAAGTTTGAGCAATGTGAAAGATTGCTCCATGTGGTTATTGTATTTGTGTAATAATAATAATTATTACACAATTTAATTGTGCTCATTTGATCAATGTTTTATTGTCACAAGTATGAAGTTACTGTGAAAAGATATAAAGCTAATTGAAGAGCTTGGAAAATCCCAAATGCTGACATGACAGATATGGAAGCAGAAGTTGACGTTATCGAGTCGGAAGATGAAGAAAAATTCTTAGTCACAAAGCAAGGAAAGCAGCACATGGACAATGAAAGTAAAAGGGCTGAAGATATAATTCCAGGACCCACAGCAGAAATGAAGGTCGGAGATTCACAACTAACTTTCATCATTGACACAACTGCAGCAGTGTCAGTTATCCCGCAAGGAATGTACAAGAAATCCCCAAGTCACAGTCTCTTCATATAAAACTGGTATGAAACTGGTATGAAACTGAATCGTGGACCCCGATACCAGAGTTGGCCATTTAGTGATCACAGATGAGTCCTAGGTGAGTGGATAAGAGAAATTAGGTTTCTACGAAGTAATGGAATGCATGATACTCTTCAGCTCCCAACCTGAGGGTCTGAGGTGTCAGTTTCCAAACCAGGCCAACCTTTATATTACAGGTTAATAGCGTAGTGATAAGCATCACTGTATATACACAAGGGGTTAATGTAAATACACTACAACTAAGTAAACACTAGAGGGAGCACCAGAGATGTATATAATAGACAAAACAAGAAGTCAAGGGGCACTCTTCACAGGAACGGCAGGTGGTGAGCAGGATACAGACAGACAGCTCAGATGTAACATACAGTATAAGTGCTGGAGAGAGAATGAACTGACACAATAAAGCATCTACTTCAACTGTAAGACTACGAGCTTTATTCAGGCACATTGGGGGCAATTCTCCTAAATGAAGCCCAAGTGTTCGCGCTGTCATGAACACCGTCGCGTTTCACAACGGCGTTTCACAAATGGGCATGGGGATGACCGATTCTGGCCCCTACAGGGGGCCAGCAGGGCACTGGAGTGGTTCACACAGCCTCCCTCCCCAGCGCCAAATGAGCGGCGCGCCAACACACACATGCGCAGTTGGGCCACGCCAACCTGCGCATGGGCGGGGGACTTCTTTAGCACGCTGGCCCCGACTCAACATGGCGTCGGTATTTAGGGGCTGGCGCGCAGGAAAGTAGGCCCGGGGGGGAGAGGCCAGCCCCCGATTGGTGGGCCCCGATTGCGAGTCAGACCTTCGTAGCCCCCCCCCCCCCCACAGGCCGCCCCCTGACCGTTTGTGCAGAGTTCCCGCCGGCAGCGACGAAGGCTGAACGGTGCCGGTGGGACTCTGTCGTATCCACGCGGCTGCTTGGCCCATCCGGGCTGGAGAATCGGCTGCCCCACCGTGTCCAGCAGCCTGCGGCCGGCGCCGCGCCAACCACGCCGGCGTAAAGTGTGCCAATTCTCCACACCTTGGAGAATCGTGCGCCGCCATCAGGGCATTGTGGCGCGGTTGTAGCAATTCTCCGGCCCAGCGCGGAGCTCGGAGAATCGCCCCCAAGGAATAATACATGGTACCAGGAGACTTCAGAACGCTTACTAGAAGACTACACAAGATGCTGACAAAGAAAGATCGAATACAGAAGAAAACTCGTACCGGACATTGGACGTGTGGAGTCTTCGCTGAGTCGATGAAACTCGTTGGAACTCCACTGCAGCTGAAAACAACCGGTAATTTAAGTCATAGATGGAAAAATTTTAAACAAACGTTCGAACAATATATCGTAACTAATGATTTGAGCACAGCCTCAGAAGAAACAAAAATAGCACTGCGTAAATTGATTTTCTGCCCGGGGAACAAAAGACGCAAATCTGCTTCTGCACATGTGCAGGAAACCGCAGCCGCGCATGCACAGTTGAAAATAGCTGTTTTGTGCGAAGACCGTTCTGCGCATGTGCAAGCCGCGCATGCGCCGTTTGTGAAAAAGCGCACAGTAAAGGAAAACCAATTTACGCAGGTGCAATTGATTCCTACGCTTCACGTCACGAGTGTCATGATGTCAGAAGACTCAGACCATGCCCAGTTAAAGGGGAAATGCCGGAAAATCACAAACAAGACTCTTAAGCAGGACATGAAGCTAGAGAAATCTATAACTGCTTTAATTACTTGAAAGGTGAAGACAACACCAAATTAAAAGTAATGCTCAAAAAATTTGAAGATCACTGTAACACCAGTAACAGTGCTGCTTTAAGACATTCAATGCTCGAGACCAAATTGCGCAGGGGATGAGTGATTCGAAACTCAAACAATCATTATCAGAACAGAAAGGTTTAATGCTGGAAATCACGATTCAAAAGTGCAGATCGTAAGAAAAAAAGTAACATTAAGTCTTTACCAAGAAAGAACACCGAAAAAGTTCTTCTCCATGCGTCTAAAGCAATTAAATGGCGTCTGAGCATATTTTAAACTGCCCGGGGAACAAAAGACGCAAATCTGCTTCTGCACATGTGCAGGAAACCGCAGCCGCGCATGCACAGTTGAAAATAGCTGTTTTGTGCGAAGACCGTTCTGCGCATGTGCAAGCCGCGCATGCGCCGTTTGCGAAAAAGCGCACAGTAAAGGAAAATCAATTTACGCAGGTGCAATTGATTCCTACGCTTCATGTCACGAGTGTCATGATGTCAGAAGACTCAGACAATGCCCAGTTAAAGGGGAAATGCCGGAAAATCACAAACAAGACTCTTAAAGGCACAAAAACAAAAAATTCAACCTCAAAAGGCACAACATTGCGTGAACTTCTACCAGCAGTTGAAATAACTTTCGCAGCACCCTGAAACAAGCAGTTTGCCCACCCAAAGTGAAGAGCACAATGAGAAATCCAAAACCAAAGACGATGATTTGTTCATTGAACATGAAGAGCACAATAATACATCCGAAACAATAAAAGATGATTTGTTTATCGAAAAATACGACACAGACATGGCTGAGCTATTTGGATATGCTAATCATAGCATCAGCGACATGGTTGAAAAGCTCAACACGACTCTACTCATGGTCGATGAATCCAATACCATGATGCAATGGCAGATCGTTGATACATTGGATGACAGCAACCTGTCAAATATCCAAGAAGAAAACAATGCCACACAGCGAGTACTGGCCGACTCCGTTGAGAGAGCACTGATCGACTCTACAGAGAGAACATGCACGACTCCACACAGAGAGCGATGAAAGACTCCACAGAGAGCTCGTTGACAGACTCCAAAATGGAAGCAACTAAAGACTCCATAGCGAAATCCATGCATGAACAAGACCATGAAGGTCTATCCACCTTATCTGAGCAACCAGAAGCAGACTATGAAAGTCTACCAAACTCACCTGAACAACAAAAAGACTATGAAAGTCTACCCAACTTATTTGAGCCACCAGAAGAAGTCTATGAAAGTCTACCCAGCTCATTTAATCAACAAGAAGTTAATGAATGTTTACCCACTGTATGTGAAAACAGTGACAATGTGATCACAATCGACATATAAGATGTGCAAGATCACAGCGAGACTGATGGATCTCAGCTTGTCTGTACAGAAGCACTCAACAATCACAGTAAAACTACTCATGTGTCTAGTGAGACCACATTAATTGAAACCTCATCTACTCTAAACTACTCACAAGAAAATGAAATCTTGAAGATTTTGACACCAGAAGAAGAGTATCAAGAAACCTAAGATGATTCAAATGAACCAGAAATGACTCCAGAAGAGGAGCACAAAGGAAGCAAAGAGGAATCACATCAACCACAAAGGAGTGATGTCACCAAGATCAATGCAACATCATATCATTCTCACAATCCTCAAGATGAAACGTTCAATGAAACATCAGATACCACAAAGGACACTGACACCAATAACTTTGAGAATGACTCAAATTATCCACATGGAACAGTCATTGAGCGCAACAAGAACAACAACAAAAACAACAACAAGCATAACAAAGACAACAGCAACAACAAGCACGACAAAAACAACAAGAACAACACCAAAACAACAAAAGCAGAAACAACAAGCACAACAAAAACAACAAGAACAACAAAAACAACAAAGACAGATACGACAGAAACAACAACAATGAAACAATGACCTGTACAACATGGTACAACTCTGCACATGAAGGACAATGCAACAGCACACTCCAAAACAATGACAAGAGTGCAAATATACCATGGCATGACAACGAATCTCACAAATTCACATTTGCTGCAGAACAAACAAGCACGCCAGCTTTCAAGGCAGATGACACACTAATTTGATACCACAAGCACAGGAAAAAGTCAACGTCAGTCAACATCAGTGGTTCGACCAATCGAACACCTCGTGATGACTTGTTGGTTACTCAAACACAAGAACACTGACGACATTCACAAAGAAACTACAATATCAACATCACCACGTCACCAACAGAAGAAAACAAAACTCAACTGAATAAATTCATAAAATTGGACTCATAAATGTTTTTATTAAGATTTGTCTCATAAAAATTAATTTGCTTTGTATAATCATCAATATCATAAATACTTGTACTTATCATCATTTATCTACCTGTCTTGTACAATTTTCTTTAACAAAGTACAGAAAATATGTCAAAAGAGAAAGGGGAGATGTAGTGATATGCACCTTTGTATATACACAAGGGTTCATGCAAATACACTACAACTAAGTAACCACGAGAGTGAGCACCAGAGATGTATATAATAGACAAAACAGGAAGTCAAGGGGCATTCTTCTCAGGAATTGCTGCTGGCGAGCAGGACACAGACAGGCAGCTCAGATGTAACATATAGTATAAGCGCTGGAGAGAGAACAAACTCACACAATAAATCTACTTCAACTGTAAGAATACGAGCTATATTCAGACACAAGGAATAATACAAATAGAGTCCCATGGGCTTCTGTACGGGTGTGGGACAACGAGGTTCATAGGGAGGTTAATTGCCCCCACCCCATAGGTCTCCTGGGGGTTATAGCAAACTCCATACTGAACAAACCGGAATAGTCCATATAAACTCTCTACTGTTTGGGTTTGGTAATGCAATCCTATACTGCTGAACTATCTGACTTGCTATAGTTATGTGACACTGCCATGAGGCGCTCTGCCTCTGGAAATGGACATCTTAAGATCAGTTCAATAAAATCCTCTCACAAAAAAAGACTAATGAAGACTGCTGTCCTTATATTTGCAACATATAGCAAGTGGATGTGTTTATTAGCCTGGCCTAGACAGTGATCTAGAATCAATGGTAACAAATGTACTATCTGCCGATATCATCTGCTTTGAAGGATTTGACATAGGAAGAGGAGCCACACTCACATTGGTGCAAAAGGAAGATGAAACAAATTCTGTAGCCAACATAATGGCACCTGTATCAGACAATACAATGACAGAAATACAAGACAAGGTTGCTCATACAATTACAATGAGGTTCCCAAAAGCTGCATTAGATACACTGTGATATCAAGGGAATAGTGGTATTTTCAGGATGAAATTATACTGTGCTCAAAGATGAAAATACATCAGTGTGTTGAAGACATGACAACAATAGAAAATATATTGTTCCTAGAAAATGCATGTAGAGTCATCAATCTGATCCTATATGAGTCAAAAGATAGAGATCTATTCTACTGGCCTGACATGGCAAAGGCATTGAGGAGCTGCACAATATGCCAAGATAACCAGATATCATAAATAACATTTTAAAAATTGCAGAGGTTGCAGGGAAAGCAAGTCAAAAGCAATGCGCTGAGGAACCCTGGAGTTTAATACAGAATACAGACACACAGAAATTTCACCAGTTATGGAGCAAGAACTTAGAGTTAAATAGTGCTTTTCTCTGGATGTTCCGAGATGTTTTACAAGCAATGGATTACTTTTTGATATATGGTCCCTATTGTCATTGTAATTATTAACCATGTGCTTGCTTACAAAGTTAGAAATGTAACATGAAACATACGGGATTACTTTGAACTCTGTCAACCATGAAAAGCGAAGTTTGGGTTCAAATTTGGTTAAAATGAGCCACTGCGATATTGTTTATTGTCATTCATACTGTGATCATTAATGCTGAACCTTTGAATGGTGATGATTTCAGTGTTTGAATGCTGTTAAATGAACCTATAGGTATACATTGGGATTTCAATCACGTTCTTGAGATCCTCCGTGTGTGTTAAGAGTCAAGGATAAATTGCTGTGGCATTGCTTTATATCCCAATTAAGCATCTGTTGTGAGAGTTATTGTGTGAATTACTTTATGTATAATGACATCTGATAGCATCATATATAACCCTTCAAAGCATAACTGATAAACTCCAAGCCAGTCCTTTCCATTAATTCTACAGACAAAATATTAAATAAATTCCCACACTGTTCAAACTCTCATCCCATCCTCAAATTGATTTCAACCTCCGCGAATAACTCAGACGAGGGGTGTTGTTGAGAAGGCGGGGCCTTCATGGATAACCTCAGCTGGTACGGGAATTGAATCCTGTCTGCATCACGAACCAGTTGTCCAGCCAACTTGTCTATGCTCCTTGTGAACCTCCTTGCCCACAAGACCCACCTCCCACTTCAACAAGCTATACTAGCACAATCCCTTATTTACTTTCCCCTCATGGTTTTGGAAGTGAGGTCTGTGTTCTATCTAATTCCTGAGTAAATATGAATTCAACCAAAGTCTCCAAATCCAGTCACTGCTTCTGATAAATTTCATGGCAGTTGTAAATTTGAAACAATACAGGGATAGAATTGCATCCAAGCCCCATGTACAGTCTGAGGTGCTGGAGGACAATTTGATCAGACCTATGTCAAAAAGAGAACCAGAGAAATGATTTGCACCTCAGATTCGTTTGCTTTTTACTTTTCATTCCATTTGATGTGTTTTGTACACTGGCAAGAGCGAATGGAAGTGAACTATTTCTTTCTCTCTCATTCCTGAGCCATCTTAAAAAGAAAGCAATTTTCTTTGACTCTGCCCTCTCCTATGAGCTTGTGGAAGAAATATTCTGTAGGCACCATCACTGCGTTTTGAAAACAGACCACTTTTGAAAGATGAAGCTTTATATTGTATGACACATGAATGAATTTTTAATATGTTTGAAGGATGGCCATAAATAGGAATACTGCCACACCACTGCTGTCTCATAAAGATAGAGACATTAATAGACAGTATTTTAACCACTGTGATCTTTCATTTGGGTTACAGACAAAGATGTGAATTGAAACGATATATTCTCCTATAACACAATGACAGAAAAAGTAAATAGCACAGAAGAGACTATTGGTGTTATGAATTTCTCCACGAATGCAAGCTGTATGTTTTTAAGCATGAGTCATTCATCCTGCACGGATGGAACTGGCAGATATGTTCAAGCAGTGCTCAGTGGCATCCTGCAGAACAGCACTGATGGAGTGTAAAAGCCTACATTGCATGCAGAGTTTGCTGTGAAGCAGTGAAAGCATTGTACACATGAGATTCAAGGGAATTGTGAATCGAGCAGCAACATTTTTAGAGTAGTCTATAAGGACTTACTAGGAGGCTATCCTTCATATCAGTATGTGCATCGTGCCGGTGATAGACATTGACAGCCACTCTCGTACCCCACTTATTGTAAACAGGTGAAATTTGGGAATATTTGACGTGTTTTTGTATAAATATATAGTTTGCTTATTGCTTTATGACAATTCTTCATCAGGTCTGTGTGGAGTTTGCACTTTCTCCCTGTGTCTGCATGGGTTTTCTCCGGGTGCTCTGGTTTCCTCCCACAGTCCAAAGATGTGGAAGTTAGGTGGATTGGCCATGCTAAATTGCCCCTTAGTGTCCAAAAGGTTAGGTGGGGTTACTGGGTTACGGGGATAGGGTGGATATGTTGGTCTAGGCAGGGTACTATTCCCTAGGGTCGGTGTAGACACGATGGGCCGAATGGCCTCCTCCTGCTCCATAGGGACACCATATTCTATTCCATGTTCTGGAGGACTGATAAAAATTCACCTATAAAGGTGCAATGCAATACTTGTGTGGGGTTGCACCAATGGAATAGAAAACCCTTCTCCATCAAAATGATAGCAATGCGAGTGACAAAATAAAGAGAGAAACCAGATGATTTCTCTGGCTGACAAAAACAATAATTTGTGTTTTTAGTTTCAACTTATTCCAAGCAGTGCAACTAGCATGCAACACGGTTTGCTTTGATTTTTGGAGTGTGCAATGGTGACCTAAGTTAACCTTTTGTTGCTTATCTCTGTTTAAGGAAATCTTTAACATAGGATAAAGCCAATGATTCTGTGCTCTAAGTGGGAGCTGTGTTTAAAGGACATGAGAGTGGGAAACTATGCCACAACATTTTGACGATCCTTACTACCACGAGTACAGGTCGACTGAACGTCCTCTCATGTACAGTGACTCGTCACGCGGTGTCCCATGTTAGTCCATTACCATGATAATGATTGCCTCATAATACCACGAGTTCAGCAGTCAAAACATCCAGAATAGACACTTGGATGGCAATGCCAGTTTACTTGACAATTATCCCATTTACTTGGCACAAAATGACCTTGTATAAAAGTTCAGTTTAGCAGCATTGAATAATCTATTTTGATTAACTTAGCTAGCCTGTATGGTTCATGGTAAACTTTTAGTCAGACTGTCTGCGGACACAAAGCAAGTAGTGTTCCAGCTTAAGAGGTTCTATCTTCAGTAGTGTCATTGTTCAGAGTATGTAAAATTGTAGTTAAAGTGAAATTTGGCAAAGCAAACACCGCAACATGCCCCTTCGTCCCTTCATGAGTTAATCATCAACCTTATCCTTATAGGTTTTGCCCATCCCATAATATTTAATATATTGAACTGCATGTTTATGAGGTGATGTAAGATGCTACCAAATTTTTAATAGGCGAGCAGTGATGGAGTGATAGAAAATAGTACAGAGCATAGGAAGCCAAATTTAGGACCTTGAAAAGTTACTAGATCCGACCAATTCCCCACTTTGGAACAAACTGTGCAGATCAACACAGAGGACAGACAAAACAGCAGCATCAAACCAAAACCAGCCACAGGCAGCAAAGAAGGGCAGCAGCAGTATTTAAATTGTCCTGCATTTAATCAAGATTCTTATTTTATCAATTTAGCTCACAGAATATGGGCATATTTGTACCCTGTTCATTTATTGTACTTTTTTTTCTAGCGGACTTAATTGTCTGCTCACTGGTACTTGATGCCAATTCTTCCAAAACATAATAAAGGGTGGCATGGTTGCACAGTAGTTAGCACTGCTGCCTCACATGCCAGGAACCCAGGTTTATAGATCATAGAAATTACAGTGCAGAAGGAGGTCACTCAGCCCATCGAGTCTACACCGGCTCTTGGAAAGAGCACCCCACTTAAGCCCATACACCCACCCTATCCCCGTAACCCCACCTAATCTAAGGGCAATTTAGCATGGCCAATCCACCTAATATGCACATCTTTGGACTGTGGGAGGAAACCGGAGCACCCGGAGGAAACCCATGCAGACACGGGGAGAGCATGCAGACTCTGCACAGACAGTGACCCAAGCCGGGAATCGAACCTGGGATCCTGGAGTTTTGAAGCACATCTGCTAACCACTGTGCTATCGTGCTTCCCTTCTGTTCCGACCTTGGGTAACTGTCTGTGTGGATCTTGCACTGTCTCCTCGTGTCTGAGTGGGATTTCTCCGGGTGCTCGGTTTCCTCCCACAGTACAAAGATGTGCAGGTTCAGTGGATTGGCCTTGATAAATTGCCCCTTCGTGTCCAAAGGGTTAGATGGGGTAACCGGGGTAGGGTAGGTGGGTGGGCCTAGATAGGGTGCAGACTCAATGGGCTAAGTGGCCTCCTTCTGCACTATAGGGATTCTATGATTCTACGATATCGTAAAGCAGAACTAATTTAGTCACAGAATGGTAGAATTTACAGAGGGAGGCCACTGTGCCAGTCTCAATGTTAGCTCTTTGATTTAATCTACTATTATTATCTTTTTTATTATTTCCCTTCCATATAATTATCCAGTGATGGATATTAAACATTAAAATCAACAATATTTTTAAATGATTGATTTCATACCAGTGCTGGCAATAGGCAAACTGTTGGTAAAATGAGGTTGTAAACACTTCAGGTGAATTATCATAGAATTTGCAGTGCAGAAGGAGGCCACTCGGCCCATCGAGTCTGCACAGGCTCTTAGAAAGAGCACCCCACCCGAGGTCAACACCTCCACCCTATTCCCATAACCCAGTAACCCCACCCCCAACACTAAGGGCAATTTTGGACACTAAGGGCAATTTATCATGGCCAATCCACCTAACCTGCACATCTTTGTACTGCGGGAGGAAACCGGAGCACCCGGAGGAAACCCACGCACACACGGGGAGGATGTGCAGACTCCATACAGACAGTGACCCAAGCCGGAATCGAACCTGGGACCCTGGAGCTGTGAAGCAATTATGCTATCCACAATGCTACCGTGCTGCCCCTAAAATAGCTCATCTTACTTCCAGCAGCTCTTTTTTGAACATTTGAAGGACTGCAGCCTGCTGCAACGACACAGCAGGAGCCCATCACCCAGTGAGACATTAACATAATCATTAGCACATTTAACATTTCAGGAATCCATTTGCAGAAATCATTTGAATGCCAATTTATAGAAGAACATAATAGATTAGACAGTCATTTCACAAAACACATTGTTTCCATTAATTTAACAAGTTTTCACTGGGACTGTCTTGACAGTGAAAATTGCAGTGAATTTCAGCTTATTTATAGATTGCAGACGCGTAAAATAAACGATTTGTAGTTGTCATGATATGCAAACATGCAGCTCATGAACACATAGAATAGGACACGAGCAGTCAGGACACTCAGGGGTGGTATCTCACTATAAAAGGGATGAGACACTCACACCCCGCCTCTTTCCACAGACCAACATCTACAGAGTGAGACAGTGTGTATCCTCAGCATCACACCCCAGCACGTGGCTTAGAGCAAGGCCGGTTCAGTTAGATTGAGTTGCTACATTTAGATTAGTAAGAAGTCTTACAACACCAGGTTAAAGTCCAACAGGTTTGTTTCAAACACGAGCTTTCGGAGCACGGCTCCTTCTTCCGGAGCCGTGCTCCGAAAGCTCGTGTTTGAAACAAACCTGTTGGACTTTAACCTGGTGTTGTAAGACTTCTTACTGTGCTCACCCCAGTCCAACGCCGGCATCTCCACATCATACATTTAGATTAGCAGAGAGTCAAACTCATTGAGAACTGTGCTAATAGTTCAATAAAACACATTGAACTCACTTCAAAGTCTGGAGCATCTTTTATTCAAAACTGCATCAAGTGGCAGCTTGTGCTATTCGAAATTACATAACACAACAGTAGTAACAAATAGTTTTGTTGCGTACATGATGGTTTCTAATGATAAAAGTGAAATCCAACAACAAAAGCACAGCAAATGCCGGCCATTGAACACGTTCAGGTCTCCTTGATAATACACCCCAGGTAAATGGCGAACGACTTTCCTCAATGTAGATAGCCATATAAATACAGCAGCTAATTGCTAAATGCTGACACCAGCATGTTGAGTGCTGTCAACATTGCTAAGTAGCTCTGCTTGCATGTATTTAAATGAACTGAGGTATCATGTTCCGATGAAGATCACAAAACAACGAGGCAGGTCAAGGGTTAGGAATTAAATCTCTTGTAATTAAGTCACGGTAAAATCCACGCAGTACTCAAGTCAATAAATCTTTTGGAAGAGAGGGCTTTAGCAGTGTTAAAAAATGAGAGTGTTTCACAGTGCACTTACTTAACTCATAATACTGCACAAATAATTTTGTAACTGATTAAACTTTGGCAGATTTTTCACTACTGCACAGACAGAAAATAAATGATGGGTCCTGAGATTGGTGGGGCAAAGGCTGTCGACGCCTAATAGATTCCAGCAATCTTGGTCGCTGGCAAGGATTTCTCCACCCCCTCCCCCGACCTTCCTGACCTCCCCCCTCCCCCGACCTTCCCCCCTCCCCCCCACCTCCCGACCTCCCCCCACAACGTCCCCCCTGACCTCCCCCTGACCTCCTCCTCCCCCCCCCCGACTTCCACCTCCCACCCCCGACCTCCTCCTCCCCCCAACCTACTCCCCACAACCTCCTCCCCCACCCCCCGACCTCCCCTCCCGCCCCCGCCTCCCCACCTCCCTCCCAACCCCACCTCCCTCCAGTTCCCCCCCCCCCCACCCCCACCTCCCTCCTGGAACATCCTGTCGGTGGAGAATCCAGCCTCAGATGTTTTTCTGAAATCTGTAGAATTTTTTAATTATATTGGTAAAATTTGACATACCAAAGATGCAAAATTAGTTTTTCGTAGTCAGAACGATTACTCAGCAGTTATTATGTATTTTGTGTACCAGTTACACCATACTCTACAAAATGTGACTTTTTGCATGAGTTTTTACTGTGAAGCCGATAGCCTAAAAGGATGAGTTTTCCTCCATTCAGTTATTTCGATTTGATCACCATCTGCGGGGACAACATATCATTTGGAGAAGAGTAGAAATACTGACACCAGCTTCTGGATGTCTTCATTTAATCGCATTTGTGCAAACTTCAGGTTCTGGTGTTAGTTTCAGAGGCACTGATTACTGCTGAAAAATCCAGGTCATTAACATTTGGTTAGGAAGGATAGAATTAACATGAAATAAAGTGGAAAAATGCTGCTAAATTAGAGAATGCCATCTTTTCAATGAGGCCACCACCCTCTCAAGGGCAACTAGGGATGTGTAGCAAATGCTGGCACATCCTTTAAAAGGATTTCTTTAAATGTACAGCTGAGGACCTGTCGTTTCTCTCAAGTTGATGTAAAAGATCCCATGGTACCACTTCGAAGAACAGCAACGGAGTTATCCCAAGTCTCCTGGCCAATATTTATCCCTCAATTAACATCACACACACAGAATACCTGGCCATTACCACATTGCTGTTCGCGGGAGCTTGCTGTGCACAAAATGACTGTTGCATTTCCTACATTACAACAGTGATTGCACTTCAAAGCACGTCTATCGTTGTAAAGCACTTTGAGAAGTGCTGAGGTCATGAAAGGCCCTATATAAATACATGCCTGTCAGGATCAAAAGGATAAACAATATGGGTTGGAATTCTGCAGCCGTTGAGATTCTCTTTGCCCGCCAACAATGCACCACCAACCGACCCCCCCCCCCCCCCCCCCCCCCCCCCCCCCCACCCCGCCGTCCCCTGCGGTTTCCCAGCAGCAAGGGGTGGCTTCGATGAGAAATCCCATTGACAAGCGGTGGGAGTAGAGAATCCCACCGCCAGCGAATGTCGTGCTGCCGTGAAACACGCAAATGGGGGACAGGAAAAACCCGGCCATTGGAGTCAAAACCATTAAACATATTTCCAGCATTTACGTGCAGACTCCACACAGACAGTGACCCAAGCGGGAATCGAACTCGGACCGCTGGCACTGTGAAGCAACGGTGCTAACCACTGTGCTATCATGCCACCCATCTAGCAACCTGTCCCAGGTAAGACCTGCTATGGGATCAGGTGAAAATCTGCCTTGTGCACCACTAGTTACAGGAAGAAAAACTGTTGTGTGTTTGAGAAGTGGCTTTTGTCAAAATAGAATAGCAGCACAGTTCAATTTGCAACATTTAGCTCAGAAAGGGGAAAAATAATTAATGTGAAGAAATTAAAGTCCATTTTATTTTCCTGACTAATGAATGAACATGATGGGGTTATTGGTATTTCCATGGGAAGAGTGGGGATGTTACTGGTAAAGAAATAAAAGAATTGCGTAGAAAGAGGGACTTGGGAGTACTTGGAACATTTTTTTAGTCAGTAAATGTTTCGAGTGGGAATGAGCAGACAGCCAAAAACCCGGCTGGAGGTACCAACAACCTGCATTGACTTTGATTTATTGATTACATTTTCAAAGAGACATTCAGGAGAGAATGAAGATAGATGAGCCTCTGTTTTGAAAAGCACAGTGGCTCCATATCCTGTGCAAGGAAATTAAGGCTGAAGCATATTTTGTTAATGTCCCAGTCAAGGGATATCTGGAAGATGCGGTGATAAGAAGGGTCCAGTACCTTCTGGATGCAGCTTGAAAATATTTGCCACATCAACCCAGGAATACCCAGCAGCTAGTATCCAGAGTTTTAAAGTTTGGAATACCTGTCAGGACAAACTGGACACCCTCCCCATCCTTATCCCGAAGGCCTTTTTCAGGCAGGTTAACAGGAGCAGTACGGGCTTTGTGTGGGCACACGGGACTCCGAGGGTGAGACGGGTGTTCTTGGAGTGGGGCAGGGATGGGGGAGGGGGGGGGGGGGGGGCTGGCGTTGCCCAACCTCTGTGGGTATTATTGGGCTGCCAACGCAGCGATGGTTTGTAAGTGGGTAATGGACGGGGAGGGGGCAGCATGGAAGAGGATGGAGATGGCATCCTGTGTGGGCACGAGCCTGGAAGCGCTCGTAACGGCGCCGCTGCCGTTCCCTCCGACGAGGTATACCACGAGCCCAGTGGTGGCAGCTACCCTCAAGATTTGGGGGCAATGGAGGCGGCACAGGGGAGAGGTGGGGGCCTCAATGGGGCCCCCGATATGGGGGAACCACTGGTTTGTTCCGGAGAGAATTGATGGTGGGTTCCTGAGTTGGCATAGAGCAGGTGTCAGGAGGCTGGGGGACCTGTTCATAGACGGGAGGTTTGCGAGCCTGGGTGAGCTGGAGGGGAAGTTTGGGCTTCCCCCGGGGAACACCTTTTTGTCAGGCGGCAGGTGGAGGGGTTCCCTCTGCTGCCGCTGCATGGGTTCAGGACAGAGTGTTCTCGGGGGTATGGGTTGGAGAGGGGAGGATCTCGGAAGTGTACCAGGTGATGCAGGAGGTAGACGAGGCCTCGGTGGAGGAGCTGAAAGATAAATGGGAGGAGGAGCTGGGTGAGAAGATTGAGGAGGGGACGTGGGCGGATGCCCTAGAAAGGGTGAACTCCTCCTCTTTGTGTGCGAGGCTTAGCCTCATACAGGTTAAGGTACTGCATAGGGCTCATATGACCGGGACAAGAATGAGCCGGTTTTTTATGACCGAGGACAGGTGTATTAGGTGCTCAGGGAGCCCAGCAAACCATGTCCACATGTTCTGGGCATGCCCAGCGCTGGGGGAATTTTGGAAGGGTGTAGCAAGGACAGTATCGAGGGTGGTAGGATCCAGGGCCAATCGAGGCTGGGGACTCGCAATATTTGTGGTTGCAGTGGAGCCGGGAGTGCAGGAGGCGAAAGAGGCCGGTGTTCTGGCCTTTGCGTCCCTAGTAGCCCGGCGGAGGATTCTTCTTCAGTGGAAGGATGCGAGGCCTCCAAGCGTGGAGGCCTGGGTGAACGATATGGCGGGGTTTATTAAATTGGAGAGGGTGAAATTTGCACTAAGGGGGTCAGTGCAGGGGTTTTTCAGGAGATGGCAACCATTCCTAGATCACCTGGCAGAACGGTAAAAACAAAAGGTCAGCAGCAGCAGCAACGGGGAGGGGGGGGTATGTCTCTTTGTTTTTGTTTTGGGTTGAATATCTGTTTTTTGCTAACGACGGCCGTTAATTTATTGTTTCTCTTTTGTATATGGGGTGGGTTCTGCTCTTTTTGTTCTTAGAATTTTCTGTTATTGTTTTCTTTTTTGTGAAAATGTGAAAATTTGAATACAAATTTTCATTTTTTTTAAACGAAAAACTGGACATATTTGTTTTGGAAATTTCATCGTATTGATTTTGAGGTGCCTGAGGCCTTTGCTTGGCAATGGCTGACACACAAACAAAACTGACGTTGGACAATCCACTGGATAAATTCTGTACAGGCATTGCGTTGCGTACACCATCTCAGGTAACTGGAAAGAATGGAGCTCAGAAAAAGCCTGCAGCAGGAACATGCCAGAGAAAGAGCCAAAAGATATCCTCAGGGAAGTATACACTGAAAATCTCCCAGCGAATGATCCCCAGCAGTGATCTCATAAATGGTATGAGCCACAGGAAATAGTATCTAATAACAATAATAATAATCTTTATTGGTGTCACAAGCAGGCTTTCATTAGCACTGCAATGAAGTTACTGTGAAACTTCCCTAGTCGCCACACTCTGGCGCCTGTTTGAAATATAGAATTTACAGTACAGAAGGAGGCCATTCGGCCCATCGAGTCTGCACTGGCTCTTGGAAAGAGCACCCTACCCAGGCCCACATCTCAAACCCTATCCCCATAACCCAGTAACCCCACCCAACACTAAGGGCAATTTTGGACACTAAGGACAATCTATCATGGCCAATCCACCTAACCTGCACATCTTTGGACTGTGGGAGGAAACCGGAGCACCCGGAGGAAACCCACGCACACGGGGAGAACATGCAGACTCCACACAGACAGTAACCCAAGCTGGGAATCGAACCTGGGACCTTGGAGCTGTGAAGCAATTGTGCTAACCACTATGCTACAGTGCTGCCCACACGGTTTGGGTACACAGAGGGAGAATTCAGAATGTCCAATTGACCTCACAAGCACGTCTTTCGGGGCCAGTGGGAGGAAAGTGGAGCACCTGGAGGAAACCCACGCAGACACAGGGAGAACGTGCAGACTCCGCACAGACAGTGACCCAAGCCAGAAATCGAACCCGGGTCCCTGGCGCTGTGAAGTAACAGTACTAATCACTGTGCTACCTCAGAGTTTGATGTGTAACTGAGCTATCTACAGCACAACAGGTAGATGGCCATTTGGTTTTGGTTTACACCTCCCGGTACTGCAAATAGTATGAGAAATGCAACCAAAGACTTAACATTTGTACCGTCCTGTCAGTAACAGTGAGAGAAGTGGCACTCCATCTTTTTTGCTGGAGTTTCTTTTTGCAAGAGTCTTGGCAAGTTTGAAATTCACTGCTACCTTATCTCAAATATGCTGATGAATACATTAAAGTCAGCGTCAATATGCAGGAGCAGTGATCTGAAAGAATTTCTGAAAAAGGCATGCCAGGCTGGAACATCATCAACTACATCTACGTTGACCGTTTAAGCACCTGTGTAGTGTCCAATAAACAGAATATCACCGCAATATCTGATGACTGGCACGAGAGTTTGTGACTATTGTTATGGGGAGGGTCTAGGTGTACTGGAGCAAATTCCATTGGCGTAGAAAATGTCAAGAGAAGATTTAATAGACTTTTTAAAATTGGGAGATATTGATAGAGTGAACAGAGAAAGACGATTTCATTTGCTTGGAGAGTCTGTGATGAAGACTCATAAATTTAAAACCATCACAAACAGAGTGAGAAGCGGTGAGGGATACATCTTTACACAATGTTATTTCGGATTCGATGTCAGAAGTCATATTAGAGGCAGAATGTTGCAGTTTCCAAGAGTCAAATGAATAAGTATTCAAAAAAATGGAAGATATAGGTTAGGTGGATTTACCATGCTAAAATTGCCCCTAAGTGTCCAAAAGGTTAGGTTGGGTTACTGGATTACGGGGAATCGGGTGGTGGTGTGGGTTTAAGTGGGATGCTCTTTCCAAAGGCCGGTGCAGACTCGATGGGTCGAATGGACTCCTTCTGCACTGTAAACTCTGTTCTATTTTATAGGGAGAGGTGGGGCAACCGCAATTGTTCTGCGTTGCTCTAGTACAGACATTATGGGCTGAATAGTTTCCCTCTAATCTGTAAACTAAAGTTTCAGGAGCCAGTGGCTGCATACATTCCTGCAATATCCACCCTGGTCCCAAGAGATTAAAATCGCAAAGTAACTAGCTGGGTCCAATTAATGGTCTCCCTCAGCAGCCAGCCCTACTCATTCTGGCATCACTATTTGCCACCGTTTGTGATGTGGTTCATTCGATGTTTACATTATCACATCACTGATCCCTCCAGTGTGTAAATCTTTGTGGTACCCCATGGCGATACTGAATGCTGCGATGAGATTTGTCACTGGGAAAGTTTGTTTCATGATCCTGGGGTTCTGGCAAACCTGTGCCAGGAAGAAAAGGGCAGATGATAGTCAGCCTGTACAAGTTGGCATGCTGATGCTGTGCAGACAGCACATGGCACATTACACAGCGTTACAATCAGTGCTTTACAAAGAGAATATTTCCAACTGCAGGGATATATATTCCTCCCCTCCAGCATGTGCTCTGCCTGTGCTGTGTCCAACCAACGAGCTCCAAGATAGTATCTCCAAACAAAATTTTGAGCTTTATTCAGCTGAGCTTTGCACCTGCCTCCACATTTCTCCTTCCACTGAAAGCAATCTTTTCCTGTATGTAAATGAGGTAGCATTCTTTAAGCGAATATTTCATGCTGCGTATTTCAGACAACAGCAATATTCTGCCCTTGAGCATGACATTCATAATATAAATTACCTAGTTTACAGGATGTTTGTGAAACTGTTTGAGGGCTCTCTGAGTGTCTGGTAGTTGTTAGACTTGTGTGAATAATTGTCAGCACTTTGGTCTTTCCAAGCTGTACCATTGCTGATTCTCCCTTGCTAGGCTACACGACTATGCCTTCCTTGCATGGATGTCGCATTTACAGCAGGTGACTGTGCCAACTTAAATAACTAACTGGGCGCAATTGTGTGCTGACTGTGCCGATTTAAAGTATCCTGACTCCCTAGCATCCTGTGTGTCACTCCTCCCTTTCTCTCACCACTCGCAGCAGAGAATTCATCCACCTGAGTCCGACTGTCTAACACCCCCTTGAAAATATCCCTCTCTCTTTCTATCTCCACTTTGAAATAACCTCCTCAAAGCCTTTTCACTGCAGCTGAGTTTCAGGTGACACCTTTTAATCTCTCCCAACCATCTCAGTGTTGAATATATTCAAGAGGCGGCTGGATATAGCACTTGGGGCGAATGGGATCAAAGGCTATGGGGAGAAAGCAGGATTAGGCTATTGAGTTGGATTATCAGCCATGATCGTGATGAATGGTGGAGCAGGCTCGAAGGGCCAAAAGGCCTCCTCCTGCTCCTATCTTCTATGTATCTATGTAACCTCTCCCTCTTCCGAACTGTGACGTGCTTTGGAACCTTTATGTTAATGGTATTATGATGCTAATGCAGGTTCTTCTTACTACTTTGTTGGGTGATGGATGTATTCAAATCAACTTGAGTTCCAGTGAAGCCCAGCGCAAACTGAGAGAACAGCACTTCATCTTATTTTTTTTTTAAATAATTTTTATTGACATTTTTACAAAATATAAACAACTCAACTCTATTAACAAAACAACCGCGGTAACACCACAAGAACAATACCCACCCAACTTCAAAAGCAACCACAAACAAAAGAAAAAAACAAAAGAACACCCAACAACAAAAGGGAAAGAGATAACACCCGCCACATCCCACAAGCCCATGTACACAGTTCTCCCTGCCCCCGATCCAAACCCCCCCCTTCCTCCCTCCTCCCCCCCCCCCCCCCCCCCCCCCCCCCCCCCCGGGTTGCTGCTGCTGCCGGCCTATTTCCCTACCGTTCTGCCAGGAAGTCCAGGAAAGGCTGCCACCGCCTAAAGAACCCTTGTACTGATCCCCTCAGGGCAAAATTCACCTTCTCCAATTTAATGAACCCCGCCATATCATTGATCCAGGCCTCCATGCTTGGGGGCCTCGCATCCTTCCACTGAAGAAGAATCCTCCGCCGGGCTACTAGGGATGCAAGGGCCAGAACACCGGCCTCTTTCGCCTCCTGCACTCCCAGCTCCACTGCAACCCCAAAAATTGCGAGTCCCCAGCCTGGCTTGACCCTGGATCCCACCACCCTCGATACCGTCCTTGCTACCCCCTTCCAAAACTCCCCCAGCGCTGGGCACGCCCAAAACATATGGGCATGTTTCGCTGGGCTCCCCGAGCACCTAGCACACCTGTCCTCGCCCCCGAAAAACCTACTCATCCTTGTCCCAGTCATGTGGGCCCTATGCAGCACCTTGAACTGTATGAGGCTAAGCCTCGCACAGGAAGAGGAGGAATTCACTCTCTCCAGGGCATCCGCCCACGTCCCCTCCTCAAGCTCCTCTTCCCATTTACCCTTCAGTTCCTCCACCGAGGCCTCGGCAACCTCCTGCATCACCCTGTATATGTCCGAAATCCTCCTTCCTCCAACCCACACCCCCGAGAGCAACCGATCCCGCACCCCTCGTGGGGGCAGCAAGGGGAACCCCTCCACCTGCTGCCTGGCAAACGCCCTCACCTGCATGTACCTAAACATGTTCCCCGGGGGGGGAGCCCAAACTTCCCCTCTATCTCCCTCAAGCTCGCGAACCTCCCCTCCACAAATATGTCCCTCAACCTCCTAACCCCTGCCCTGTGCCAGCCCAGGAATCCACCATCAATGCAGCACTTCATCTTATTAGGCACGTTACAGCCTTCCGGACTTAACATTGAGCTCAACAATTCCAGACTGTGAACTCTCTCCTCCACCTTCACCCCATTTTATTTTTATCTATTTATTTTCATTTCTTCCATTGAACTGCTTATTCCCCTCATCATTGTTTCCCCTCCCCACACCCCACTTGGGCCAACTGTTCCTAGTTGCCCTTTGACACACAGCTCACCTTTGTTCTGCTGTTCACACATTATAATCTCTTAATGTGTCACTATCAGCATCCTTCTTAGCCTTAAACACCCCCAAATACATTCCTTTTGTCTTTCTGTCCTCAACATCTTTGTCAATCCCCACCTATCGCTGGACCTCTATCCAGCCCTACCGCTCCACGCCTCCCCAATACAGTATAAATCTGACCCCATTTCCAGTTCTTTCTGGCTTTGACAAAGAGTCATCCCGACTTGATACATTAGCTTCCTTTTCTCTCCGCAGATGCTGTCAGACCTGCTGAGATTGTCCAGCACTTTCTGATATTTGATTCAAGTAAAGTTGTCTGAAACCTGTAATGGTTTGAATATTATCAACAGCTATCACCTTACATGACAAACTACATTTGTTTAGTTCAATTTTCATTTTTTACATTGACACCTGGTAACCTCCCAGTGGTGTCTCCTGCTACATGATCTCAGATCAACGTCCTGCATGATGGTCTGTTTAGCCCTCCAGATGTTGACTTGTGGTCGTCAAATCTGGCCTCACATCTTCTGCTAACTCCCTCCATTTGTCTTGCAAATTCTGGCTGTGCTCCTGGCTCATAAGCTATTTATATCTGTCACTATGCCACCTTAACTGGCTAGTTAGCTGGTTGAACAATATTCTCATTATTGCTTTCCAATTGGCCACTTGACTGGGAGAAACCTTTCAGCACAATTTCACACATGAGCTTTGAAAAGACACCCAGAGCAAGATTGTACATTCCTGCTACGGTATAATATAAGAGCACAAATTTGTACCCCAAATAACGCTCTGATGAAGTCCTTCTGATAAACTGAATACAACTGAAAAGATAAAAAGGGATGGGATGGGTAAATAAGAAACCAATGTTACAGATTTTAAACAAAACAGTAGAAGATGGCAAGAGTGGAAAAATAAATAATAAATCATGAGCTTATCGTATGTGAGGTATATTGGCCCAGATTTTGCGGTCAGTGGCTGCTTAGCTCAAAGTAAGTCTGGCTGACAGCGTTGCATCTCTATAGCAAAACTTTAACCATTTCATCGTGCAATTATTGCTATGTTTTCGAGGGGTTTTACTCACAGCATAAACAAAGGATAACCAGGTTGCCACACCATAGGTGACTTGTAACTTGCACATGACACATTCAATCAAGGATCATTGTTTCCCTGTGCTCGTTGGGAGTGCAAGCTCAGGGGTGGGGTAGTTTATGAGCACTGGAATAAAATGTCAGCCAGTGTGAAGCTGACTAGAAAGGTAAGCTGTAGCTGGGCCTCATGTATATAAAATGTCTCTACAACTTGCCTTGGACTCCCTGTGCCTTTCAGAGTTTATTGCAGAGGTGTTGTTTGCTCACAGTCTATGATGGAAGTTAGGAAAATCTCCCAAGTGCCTCAGGTGATGTCACCACGTAATCATGTGACACACTATACAGTGGGCATTGCTTACAATGCATAACATCCCGGCCCCTTATTTCCCTTCCTTTATTTTTCTAAGAGGCTGTTTTCCTCTGAGCCCACTGATTGGCATGACAGCCGACACCCTGGCTGCAGAAATGTTCTCTTTTTCACCCTCCGACTCTCATGAGTGTTCCCGTGTCGCGGTCATGTAGAAAAAGTTTAAGAATGGTCCTGAGTGGTCTCTATCATTTCTAAATGAATGTGCACTCTTAGCAAGATTAAAAGCCCCATTCCCGATGGCCAGTTTTATCGCACATTTATAGATGGAGGAGTGGTCTCCAGAAAATCAATCTGTGCTTCGAGGTACAGGTCTGGATGTTTTTTGTTTCTGACTATTTCATTGGAAAAGTATCCTCGTCGTTAGTTTTGTTATTAATACGGTTATGTTTTCGGGGGGGGGTTTACATTTACTCACAATATAAACAGGTTGCCACACTGTAGGCTACTTAACCAGTTGTGAGAAGACTTCATTTACAGAAGTCTTGCTTGTTCACAGTCTAAGATGGAAGAGAGGGAAAATCTCTCAACTGTCTCTGATGTTACCATGTGATCATGTGACATAATATAGAACAGGCATTGGTGACAATACATTGCAGCTGTTGTGTTGGTTCAATGGGGGTTCCCAGGCATGAGTTGTAATCCAAGCAGCCAATCATATTCAAGAATTCTCACTAACAGATAAGCAGGGGGAGGGGGGAAAGAATGCAGGGCAGGATTTACATCTGCTGCAATGCCAACTATTGCAAAGCAGTTTTCACATTGTTCTGTCAATCTTTGGACAAACTTTAATAAAAGTGAAACATTTCAGCTACACACATCAAAACAGTGGAACATTTTAGCATCACATACATGTACATATTAGCTTTTCAATCCACAGTTGGAAAATCAGTATCTGGGAGATTCTGGAGTCCACACCCCTTGTTGCATCTGTGTCACCCAGGAGACAGTTTTCATGCACAGATGCCCTAATTGGTCCAGCAAAGAGCTTGGTGCTTAATCCATGGGGCTGAGCGCCGACATGGGGTGGGAGTTGGCTGCTGAGCACAATCCTCAAAGGCAGACAGCAGCTATGACGGGACCTGCGTCTGGCTTGCAGAATATGGGAAGCAGGAGATCAAAGGCCCAGCGGCCTCATTGCATAGAGAAGTGGTCAGTCAACTAAGAGGTGCCACACCCATTCAGAGACAAGTTAACTTAGTGTCCTTCGAAAAACATTACTTGGCAGCTCCCCACATTGCACCTGGCAACCATGCACTAACATGCACCACTCTGTTTAAGTTGAGTGATGTGTGATTTGAAAATTCCGGTCCTTCCCTGACCATTAGCAAGTTCCTCAAGGAGTTTAGCCAACAGTTCGTTGGAGGCAAATAGGTTCCCTGCTCTCACACCCTTCCCCCAACCCCCACTTTGAAAATTGCAGTGCTTCCTGGAAAACACACCTGTGGTCCTATTGTCAAAGCTCATCTGCATCTGCCCATGGGTGAGTGAAAATCCCAGCCCTCATTAGGAATTAAGAAATTTAATAACATTCCACATCTTTTTCAGTGCCAGCCTGGTTGTATGGCGCTAGGTTTTACTCTGCCACCATCAACAACACAGTTGCATCTCACCTATGGTTGCTAGCAGTGATAGGGGAGTGGAAAAGAGGATCTTCTTGTCAGATCAATTATCCTCACTGATTGCCAATTTGGGGGCTTCAGGCATGGGGCGGAGTTCCATTGCACAGCCTGAATAGGAGCAGCAATGGTGAAGCAACAATGAGATTCAGTACCCTCTGGGAGAAGAAATTTATCCACATCTCTGTCTTGGAAGGGCGACCCTTTACTCTGGAATTATAAAGCTACTCAGTAACGCTGACCATGAAACTATCATAGGAATCGAACCCGGGTCCCTGGCGCTGTGAAGCAACAATGTTAACCACTGTGCTACCGTGCTGGATCTTGTGGTCTGGCGGTATTTATTAAGATCAGGAGCAAGGGAGGTAAATGCAGCCTGAATTGAGGAGCAGCAGCCCCAAATAATGAAAGAGGAGCTACAATCTCTCAGCTTTACATACACATGAGCCATAGATTCAGGCTTGTGTACCAATCCTTATAAAGTCACAACTAGCAGCTTACTCCTCTCATTTACAATCAAGGTGACGAATGAATAAGTGCTGCCTTTGCTGTAACTAATCTAAAACGGAGATCTGGTGTTCATTTACCAAATGTACTTTTGTTAATTGTTCCTTTCAGTTGTATTGATTAACCAATAACAGCTGCCAGTGCTTTGTCTCTTATTGGTCAGGAATTTACAGAATATTTGAAGACAAGCTATCAGCAATCATAGCTCTCTGAATCTGACCTCAAATTCAAGATAAGCACTAATACAGATTATCGTGAAAGTCCTGTAGTTGAGGTGTGTCTTTCACTGCTCCTTGGGTCACTGTGCGGAGTCTGCACGTTCTCCCTGTGTCTGCGTTAGTTTCCTCTGGGTGCTCCAGTTTCCTCCCACAGGCCCCGAAAGACGTGCTTAATATAGAACAGTACAGCACAGAACAGGCCCTTCGGCCCTCGATGTTGTGCCGAGCAATGATCACCCTACTTAAACCCACGTAACCCGTATACCCGTAACCCAACAATCCCCCCATTAACCTTACACTACGGGCAATTTATCATGGCCAATCCACCTAATCCGCACATCTTTGGACTGTGGGAGGAAACCGGAGCACCCGGAGGAAACCCACGCACACACGGGGAGGACGTGCAGACTCCACACAGACAGTGACCCAGCCGGGAATCGAACCTGGGATCCTGGAGCTGTGAAGCATTGATGCTAACCACCATGCTACCGTGAGGCCCCTCTTCACCATTCAATGAGGTCACGGCTGATCTGATATAATCCTCAACTTCACTTTCTCGCCTTAGCCCCATAACCCTTGGTTCCCTTACTGATTAAAAATCTGTCTATCTCTGCCTTGAACACACTTAATGACCCAGCATCTACACCCCTCTGCGGTAAAGAAGTCTACAGATTCATTACCCTCTGGGAGAAGAAATTTATCCACATCTCTGTCTTGGAAGGGCGACCCTTTACTCTGGAATTATAAAGCTACTCAGTAACGCTGACCATGAAACGATCATCGATTGTTGTAAAAACCCATCTGATTCACCAGTGTCCTTTAGGGAAGAAAATCTGTCATCCTTACCTGGTCTGGCCTACATGTAACTCCAGACCCTCAGCAATGTGGTTGACCCTTTGCTCTGGTCTGGTTGCGCGCGCACGCGGGGCGGGTGCAGCTCGCGGGAGCCGGCCGGGGGGGGGGGGGGGGGGAGGGGTGTGAAAGGGAGTGGACAGGAAAAAAAGTTTTTTAAAAAACAAAAAAAAAGAAAAAAAAAAAAATTTGGGCAGCACGGTAGCATGGTGGTTAGCATAAATGCTTCACAGCTCCAGGGTCCCAGGTTCGGTTCCCGGCTGGGTCACTGTCTGTGCGGAGTCTGCACGTCCTCCCCGTGTGTGCGTGGGTTTCCTCCGGGTGCTCCGGTTTCCTCCCACAGTCCAAAGATGTGAGGGTTAGGTGGATTGGCCATGATAAATTGCCCGTAGTGCCTTAAAAAAGTAAGGTTGGGTTACGGGTATAGGGTGGATATGTGGGGTTGGGTAGGGTGATCATTGCTCGGCACAACATCGAGGGCCGAAGGGCCTGTTCTGTGCTGTGCTGTTCTATGTTCTATGTACTCACTGAAATGGGCTTGCATGCCATTCAGTTCAAGGGCAATTAGGGATGGGCAAATTAAAAGCTGGTTCAGCCAGCGACACACACATCCCCAGAAAAAATATAGGAAAAAATATCAAGGATATTAGGAAATATGTCAGTATTTGATAACCATATGAATTGGTGATAGATTTAATTAATTATAACAAATATATGAAGGTGTTAATCAATATTTTAAGCAGGCAGGCATTTCCAAGAATAAATTTGATTACAATAGTAGAAACACCAATATTGTAAACCATGCAGAGGCCTAATCCTGTGTGATAAAACAGCTCATACCCCCTACACATCCCTTGTGAGTTCATTGAAATATATAATTATTTATGAATGTCAATTGAGAACTTTTATTATTTAGCTGTCCGAAAACATATATGAAGGGAATGGGATTGCCTAATGTTGTGTCTTTAGAGACAACTTATTTATTGTTGGAAAGGCTGTCCCAGCCCACCCACCCACTCACCTCCCAAACTGAAGGATAAGCCCCCCTCAATTCTATGTTTGGAAAATGCACGTTATTGATTGAGTCCCGATTAGAATGCCTCCAGGATTTAGAAAAGTGTGGCTTATTTAAAATGGGCATTACTGTTCTGACATTCAGTAAGCAGTGGGATATTGTGACAATCGCCCCACTCCCTTCTATGATGCATTTTTTTTCTCTCTCTCGAGACGATTCTTGCTGCACATAAGATGATAGAAGGATCAGTTAATGGGAAGGAACTGAAAGCTCTGGGGTGTTTTGAAGAGGGCCGCACTGTTTGGTTACAGGCTGGAGCACACAGTCTCCCTGGAGGACAGGGAGAGGAGAGAGGCGGGGTTAGAGCAAAGAGAATGAGCTTTTTGTGCAGGGATTCTCTCTGCCCATTGATCAAATGCAACACAACACACTGATGGAGGGATCACAGGGAAGGAGATGATCAGATTGCCAGCTAAACGCGTGTCATAGACCGTTGAGGACAACAAGAAAGTCCAGCATCGTTGTTTTTGTGTGTGTGTTCTGAGGTGGTGTTCCCACAAGCGGTAGCCCTGACAGTAAAAGTGAGGGGGAGGGAGCCACCGAAATGCTGAGACCCAGTCTGCAGCATGCAGAGTGAGCGGAGACAGTGCAAATGATCTGATGCTGCAGCAAAGCGCCATTGTCTGTGTCAGCAGCCCATCCTCCTCCTGCCACATCTCCCCATCTCTAATAAATGCATTGGGAACTGCAAAGAGGAGCCGTTCGCTCAATGGTGCTTTTTATCGCTTATTTCCTTTTCGCCATAAAGGTAAGTGGAATGCAGCCTTGCGCTGGCGCGTCCCCTTTGGAAAAGCCATGCCCCATCAATTGAACTGGTGTTCTGTGTGCAAAAACCAGGCTGAAATTGTTTGCATTCCCTCCATATCCTTCGCGCCGTGTGTGTGTGTGTTGTATATAAAGGACTTGGTGTTTGTTGCTCCTCAATGTGCTCTCACCGTTAGTAACCAGAGCTGACATAAAAGGTCGTCTTGGCATTTCAAGCAAAATGAAGTCACTTTATTTTCCCCGAGATTAATACATTCCCAGTTTGGTCCTGCATCCCTCCCTTACCCCAATCATGTTCTGCTCCCCGTCTTGTTTTCTGGATTGGCCACCTTAGGTAAATATATTAACGGGACAGTTTTGATGATTCTTTGTTCGACAGAGAAGCTGCTTATTCTGAATTCCTTTGACCTGTGCTGTTACATTTGTGAAAGACTATAGTGGGCGATTGAGAATCACTTGGTTAGTTTCTTCTCTCTCTCGGCGTTTTTGCAAAATTGATGCATTTTCCAATAAATGGGATCGAAGGAGTTTACAGTAATGTTGACCTTTTCATTGCTGGAGTTTAAATAGCTCTTGCTCCCCAAGGGACAACACTCTCACAGTCATTCTATATAGTGCTTTACTTCCGTTGTTGCAGCAACGAATCAGAAATTGTTTGTGACATGTGGCAATGGTATTTTGATAAATTTGACAGCAAGCGATCTGAGACAGACAAAAGTATCAGCTACATTTCAAAAGAAAGGAAGGAATTGGTCATCTATAATGTTTATTGTAAGAGATGTAATTTAAAAAAAAAGGATTAATGCAGGGTGCTTGAACCACATTTGTTAATATGCATTTGTATGTGTGTGTGGTGTACACATTGCATATACATGTACCACACACATATTACAACACATATATATCAAAGACATATGCATGTGTGTAGCGTGCAGATTCATTCCTTCCAGCACCTATCATTGTGATAGACAACAGTAAGAATCTGTCATGGCTAATTGTACAAATCCAGACGTTGCTACTTCAAGGATTGCCCTTCATGGCAATAAATAGAGATGTTGCTTCAAGGAGTTACTTGCAATTATTTACAATCCCTACAGTGCAGAAGAAGTCCATTTGGCCCACCGATTCTGCACCAACCATCTGAGAGAACACCCCAGCATGCCCAATCCCCGTCCCTATCCCTGTCACTGGGGCAGCACAGTAGCATAAGTGATTAGCACTGTGGCTTCACAGCGCCAGGGTCCCAGGTTCGATTCCCTGCTGGGTCACTGTCTGTGCGGAGTCTGCATGTTCTCCCCGTGTCTGCGTGGGTTTCCTCCGGGTGCTCTGGTTTCCTCCCACAGTCCAAAGATGTGCAGGGTAGGTGGATTGGCCATGATAAATTGCCGTTAGTGACTGAAAAGATTAGGAGCGGTTATTGGGTTATGGGGATAGGGAGGAAGCGGGTAGCCGAATGGCCTCCTTCTGCACTGTATGTTCAATGTTCTAACCCACCTAGCCTTTGGAGACTGAGGGAAAATTTATCATGACCAATCCACCTAACCTGCACATCTTTGGACTGTGGGAGGAAACCGGAGCACCCGGAGGAAACCCACGCAGGCATGGGGAGAACAGGCAAACTCTACACAGGTCAGAATCAAACCTCGGTCCCTGGTGCTGTGAGGCAGCAGTGCTAACCACTGTGCCACCGTGCTGCCCGAGTTAGATCCCATTCACAAGCCGTAGGTTACTTTCAGGTCAGGTGCAATGAAGCTGCAAAGTTTCCAGTGTCAATGTTATACCCCTTCTCCCTGCTTTACTAGGTACTTACTCAGCCGCTAACTTTGGTTAATCAAATTTAGTAATCAGAGGTGGAGCAGGGGTTAGTACAGAGGGGGGCACGGTAGCTCAGTGGTTAGCACAGGTTCGATTACCGGCTTCGGTCACTGTCTGTGCGGAGTTTGCACTTTCTCCCTGTGTCTTGGTGGGTTTCCTCCGGGTGCTTCGGTTTCCTCCCAGTCCAAAAAAGTCCAAAACATGTGCAGGTCTGGTGGATTGGCCATGTTAAATTGCCCTTAGTGTTCAAAAAGATTGGGTTGGGTAGGGTTACTGGGTTACGGGGATAGGGTGGGGGTGTGGGCCTGGGTAGGGTGCTCTTTCCAAGGGCCGGTGCAGACTCGATGGGCCAAATGGCCTCCTTCTGCACTGTAAATTCTATTGCAAAGGTAGAGGCATTATCTATTAAGCAACAAGACTAGGTAGGTCCTCGCTGTAATCCATGATCTCTAATGAGTCCTCAGTTCCCAGCCAAGGTGGCAGAAAGGAACTGGAACCTCATTCTTCTGGGCTAGGGAGGGAGAAGTCTGAGATGGTTCCCACATCTGGATTTGTTTTTAGGTTTTTCTTGCTGAATGTGCTCAAGAATGGACCCCAGATGATAACCGGTTTGGTTTGAATGCACTTAGGCGTTGAATAATCTGTCAATGCACCATGTAAGTTCTCAAATAAATGCCGGTCAGTTGTAGCATGCGGAGTTTAAAAATGTTGTAATATTTTACATAGTTTGTGTGTAAAGTTGATATGAAGCATATCCCTAGATTTCAAGCCCAATTTCCTCAGTAAATTATATTATGTGCAAGATTCCTTTTATGGTGTCCCTCTGTCCACTCACTTACATGGGGTAGCTGACGAATGTGGGCCCTGTTATCCAGCATGTAATGGTGCCTATTACACGTGGAAGAAATATGATTATTCTGATAGAAGTTTAAATGTATTTCCTTTTGAATTGTGAGTCATTGGGGCTGGTTTAGCTCACTCAGCTAAATCGCTGGCTGACAAAGCAGGCCAGCAGCACGGTTCGATTTCCGTACCAGCCTCCCCGGACAGGCGCCGGAATGTGGCGACGAGGGGCTTTTCACAGTAACTTCATTTAAGCCTACTCGTGACAATAAGCGATTTTCAGTTTTCATTTCATTTCATTGCTGGCTACGAGCAAGAGACACTTTTGCAATCAGCTATTGATGCATAATGTCTTGACCTATCTTCTCAACTGGAATGGATTGTGTGTGTGTGTATCATTTAAATTCATCTACCTTAACCACTTTGGAAATATGTATGGTCTGACAAACGTATACTTGGAAACTCAAAAGTAATTTCTGACAGCAGTAAAGCAAAATGATCAAAATTGAACTTCAAAGGAATAATGGGCCTGGTGGTTTGGATCAGTGCATATCTGACTAATATACTCTAGCTCTGCCGTCCTTACCTGGTCTGGCTGACATGTGACTCCCGAACCACAGTAATGTGGTCGACTATTTAAATGCCCTCTGAAATGGGCGGCAAGCCGCTGTTCAGTTCAAGGGCAATTAGCGGTGGGCAATAAATGCTGGCTCAGCCACATCCCATGAATGAATAAAAAACAAAGCACTTTATTAAGTGTGACACTGACTGGAATCTTTCACCATCCTTTCTAACAATGCAATAACAGCAAATTGCATTTGTGTCCTAAGAAGGGAGGACACGGGGCAAGCTCAGCAGGTCTTGCAGCATGTGTTTCAAGTTGGTTTGGCTCTTCAACAGTCTAAACTTGAAATCAGCCTAGGAGGAGAAATAAAATCAACACATGGTCTGTTTGTTGGATTTTAAAGGGACAGGTGTAGAGAAATGGCAGAATTTCTGAAAATTCCACTGAGATATTTTAAAAATAAATCTTGAGGACCCAATTATTATTTTTTCCAAGTAAGGGGCAATTTAGCATGGCCAACCCACCTAATCTGCCCATCTTTGGGTTGTGGGGGTGAAACCCATGCAGACATGGAGAGAATGTGCAAACTTCACACAGACAGTGACCAAGGGCCTGGATTTGAACCCGGGTTCTCAGTGCCATAGGCAGCAGTGCTAACCACTGTGCCACGTGCCGCCCCTTGAAAGTTCCACTGAGATGACTGTTGACTGCATTAGAAGTCTAATTGATCAAGGCCTACCACCTTGGTCTTGGTGGATCCAGATATTGACTTTGAGGTATTTCTCCCTTTTTAAAAAAATCTATGGGCGCGATTCTCCGCAAATGCGGAGAGTCGTGAAGGCTGCCGTGAAACCGGCCGTGTCTCACAGCAGCCTCCGCGCCCCCTCCCGGGACCTGCTTCTGCTCCCCGGTCGGGGCTAGCAGCGGGGCCCCGTGAACCTCAGCATCGTGGGCTTAGCGAATTTCGCTAAGCCCGCGCGCCAAAGTTAACGACGGCTGACGCAAATGATGACGTCAGTCGCGCATGCACGGATTGGACGGCTCCAATCCGCGCATGCGTGGATGACGTCATCACGCATATGCCTGAAACCCGCGCATGCGCGGGCCGTTATGCCCCTCAGCCGCCCCGCGGACTGATCCAGCGGGGCAGCGGAGGAACAAAGAGTGCATGGTTCCCCAGAACGGCACTTTGCGGCCGTTTTCATGAACTGTGAGAGCAGGTGTGTTGGAGTTCGTGAAAACGGCCGTAAAGGCCTGGGAAATCAGCCCATCGGTAGGGGAGAATCGCTGCTCGCTGTAAAAAACGGCGAGCAGCGATTCGTGTCGGGGGGCGGGCGTGGGGGGGGGGGGGAATAGCGGGAGGTCGGGAAAAATGTCGGGAAGGCCCTCCCGCTATTCTCCAACCCGTCGTGGGGGGCGGAGAATCGCGCCCTATTACTTTTGAACTTCTGTTCTAATTCTCAAGGGTACTAGTGCTCATACTTAAACACATTTTTCTGATTGTAATTAAATTGCGACTGAAGGAGTTGCTTCCTAATGTGGCATCACGTAATGTGGCTGTAGTCAGCCCTAGTATATTTTTGCACAATCTTTAGCTGCACCACGTAAATAAAGAGCTGCTTTCGGGTCATAACAAATTTACACCATATCAATCCAGGACTACGATGAAAATGAATTTCATGTAATTTTCTAATGAGTAATGAGCTTAATTGTATCTCATGAAATGAAGCAACTGCTCTGTTTCATATTTCATTGCGCCAAATATTGCGTTCGAATCACTTGACCACGAAACCCCTTACCCAGAACACGTAATGTTTAGATTGCCTCGTCTCCTTGCTCTGATAGTTTTTTCCAACCTTGCTGTGGAGGTAGTTGGTTATAAATTAAAATTATACTGCTGAAGATTAGTAAAGATCCAACACATCATGAGCTGAATGAAATTTTCCTGATGCAATCACATTTGAAGGGGTGTATGAAAAGCTACACTCTCGAGGCCAAATACCGTTTTATCCGACATCCTCGGGGCCGATCGCATTTTGGATTTCAGGTCATTTTGGTTTTCGGACACCGCATATAGGTCAAGGCCTACTTACATTACAATAGCCGAAGCCTGGCTAGCTAGATCTATTATGTTTGATGTACATAAAAATGGCTAGCATAGTAAGATGTATCACTGAGTAATAAGTGCAGGGCACCTGTAATAAGTTCCTATCCATGGCACCATCTGCGATTCTGCTTGTTGGTGATGGATCAGAGTGTCGATGTGCAGACAAACAGTGAGGCTTCCTGTGCTAAAGGTTGGGCACAGATGACGAAGCTTGTGTCGGCTCAGGTTAGAGATTTCCCACACTAAAGTCCGCGCCTTTCCAGACTTTCCAAGCCAAAGGTCAAAGAGAATGAAAAAAGTGATTTTTGGATGGTTTCATGATTAAGGACCTGTCGCAATAAAACCATAACTGCACACGTACAATATCAAGGCAAATAATAATAATTATTGTCACAAGTAGGCTTACATTAACACTGCAATTAAGTTACTGTGAAAAGCCCCTAGTTGCCACATTCTGGCACTTGTTCGGGTACACAGACGGAGAATTCAGAATGTCCAATTCACATGACAGCACGTCTTTCGGGACTTGTGGGAGGAAACCGGAGCACCCGGAGGAAAACATGCAGACTCCACGCAGACAGTGACCCCAAGTCAGGAATCAAACCTGGGACCCTGGCGCTGTGAAGCCATAGTGCTAACCACTGTGCTGCCCCGTATATATACCACAAGAGCCATTCAGTTCTACCTTTTTTTTAATAAATTTAGATTACCCAATTATTTTTTCCAATTTAGGGGCAATTTAGCGTGGCCAGTCCACCTACTCTGCACATTTTTGGGTTTGGGGGCGAAACCCACGCAGACACGGGGAGAACGTGCAAACTCCACACGGACAGTGACCCAGAGCCGGGATCGAACCTGGGACCTCAGCGCCGTGAGGCGGTTGTGCTAACCACTAGGCCACCGTGCTGCCCCAGTTCTACCTTTTAAGATCGTCTAGAACATAACTCGACAGTGAGACAAAGTAATTTGGCTTATCAAACTGAGTTCATCCTGAGTCCCGCAATACCTGTTTCCAGGGGACGTAGGCTAGTTTTCAAACTGTTGTGTTGATACCTGTCCAATCCTCAGTTTCTTGCACCTAATCTAAAGATTGGGGGGGCTTTCACTTTTAGTAGTCCTGCTTGCTAATAGACTCTGACTCAGTTACCTTTTCTGGGAGTCTGTGCCCAATGTGGGGGAACTAATTTTTGCAATGGGCTTGTGAATTCTGTGTTTGCAACTAAGACAGTTTTTTTCTTAATTTTTAAAAGAAAGTCATCGTGAAGAATATTCAAATTATCTTGGAACACATAAATGGAGCGAAGGCTTTCCATGAAAACATGATCATTTGACCCATCGAACATGAGTCTGGAAAAACATGCTTTACTTAAAACTAGTTTAATTTGACTGAAAGGAACATTGCACCTTGAGGACTCTCAAATGTATCAAAGTTATTTCTTCTTTCAGTCTTACGTTTGAAGTGAAAATGGATGTCAATTGTATATTCAAGTGTTCTGCCCTCCCCAAAAAGGCTTAACAATTTAACAGCTTGATATACATTGACTATGATTCAATTCACTATGCAAATTGTAACTAAGAAATAAGGGGCGGGATTCTCCACTTGCCGACACCAAAATTGTATTCGCCGATCGGGCGGAGAATCCTTTTTGATGCCGAAATCAGGGGAGGTGCCTGTTTTTGGAGGCTCCGACCACTCCAAAATCGCATCATTGGTGACGTTGGGACGGCCTCAGGACGTTACCTGAAGGCCCTTCCCCGATGCTCCGCTCCCGATGGGCCGACCTCCCGGCGACGTGGGACACGTGTGCTCTGAGTTTTCGTTAACCTCGCGTGGCGGCTGTGGACTGTGGCCACCACAGTCGGGGAGGGAGCCATTCCGCTGGCCGGTGGGGTGACGGCGGGAGCTGGGGGGACTGGTGGGGGCTGATCCAGGGCTGGCGAGATGGGGGTACAGGGGGTCACACTATCTGGCAGGCCGTCTCTGAGCACGGCTGGCGCCATGTTGTATGACGCAACTGCTGCAGGTCGTTGCCGTGTGCATGCGCAGCCACGGACCCGACCATTCTCCGGCCGTTTCTGTCGGGAACGTCGGGGGTTTTACGTGGCGCGGCTGCTAGCCCCCCACCAGGCGGAGCATCGGTATGGAGGCACCGCCGACATTTCCATCGTAAAACTAGACACTTCCTCTGGACATCGCCTCAAAATCGCGGAATCCAGAAATCAAAATGGAGGGAATCCCCTTCATACAAGCCACCTGATTTTGTTCCCATTATTTTCAATGGAATAAAGATCAGATTGTTTTTGTAAAGTGGGTATCACCCTATTGCCCTTCCCCATGCACCCCCCTCCAAGATTACTGCCCAGTGTCACATTGCTAGTGGGGAAAATGCTTGAATCCATTATCAAGGACTTTATAGCGGAACATTTAGAAAGCAATGGCAGGATCAGTCAGAGTTACCATGGATTTATGAAGGGAAAATCATGCTTGACAAATCTGTTGGAATTCTTTGAAGAGGTAACCAGTACAGTTGACAAGGGAGAGCCGGTCGATTTGGTATATTTGGACTTTCAGAAGGTGTTTGACAAAGTGCCGCATAAGAGATTTTTATGCAAAATTAAAGCGCATGGGATTGGGGGAAATGTATTGAGGTGGATAGAAAATTGGTTGGCAGAGAGGAAACAAAGAGTAGGGATTAATGGGTCCTTTTCAAATTGGCAGGCAGTAACTAGTGGGGTACCATAGGGATTGGTGCTGGGACTCCAGCTATTCACAATATATATTAATGATTTGGATGAGTGAACAAAATGTAACATCTCAAAGTTTGCAGATGATACCAAATTAGGTGGGAGGGTGAATTGTGACGAGGATGCAGGGATGCTACAGCAAGATCTGGACAGGCTGGGCGAGTGGGCAAACCAATGGCAGATGCAGTATAATTTGGATACGTGTGAGGTTATTCACTTTGGAAGCAAAAACAGGAAATAGATTACTACCTGAATGATTATAAATTGGGAGAGGGGAGTGTGCAGCGGGACCTGGATGTCCTTGTGCACCATTCGCTGAAGGTAAGCATGCAGGTGCAGCAGGCGGTAAAGTAAGCTAATGGTATGTAGGCCTTCATTGCGAGAGGTTTCGAGTACAGAAGCAGGGATGTGTTGCTGCAATTGCACAGGGCCTTGGTGAGGCCATACTTGGAGTATTGTGTCAGTTTTGGTCTCCTTCTCTGAGCAAGGATGTTCTTGTTCTCGAAGGAATGCAGCGAAGGTTTACCAGACTGATTCCAGGGATGGTAGGACTGTCATATGAGGAGAGATTGACTAGGCTGGGATTGTTCTCGCTGGAGTTCAGAAGAATGAGGGGGGATCTCATAAAGACTTATAAAATTCTAACAGGCCTGGACATGATTATGCAGGAAAGATGTTACCAATGATGGGTGTGGCCAGAACCAGGTGTCACAGTCTGAGGTCTCAAGGTAAAGCATTTCGGACAGAGATAAGGAGACAGTTCTTCACACAAAGAGTGGTGAAAATGGAATTCATTACCACAGGAAGTAGTTGATGCTAAAACTTTGAATATACTCAAGAGGCGGCTGGATAAAGCACTTGGGGAGAATGGGATCAAAGGCTATGGGGAGAAAGCAGGATTAGGCTATTGAGTCAGATGATCAGCCATGATCATGATGAATGGCGGAGCAGGCTCGAAGGGCCAAAAGGCCTCCTCCTGCTCCTATATTCTATGTATCTATGCATGAAGAGAATTTATAGTCAGATTGTAGTGATCGTCATGGGGGCCGCAGTAGACCCAACTGTTCACAAAGTGGGTGCGTGGTGATGTCGGGAGGGCTCATCGCTCCTCATTGCACTGCCTTGTGATATTTGGCTGGCGGGTGACTATGGAAACCAGGTGCGTGCCCACTGACAGTTAAAAGGGCCAATTGAATGCAGTAAATCCCCAATTGACGGTGATTTTGAGTGGCCCATGAGCTTTTATACTCAGCACACAGACCAATTGGCCAGGAGCCCTTCTTGTTTTTCAGCCACTCCACATCCAGGGCAGAATAAAACACCAACAGGATGGTGGTAAGGTGAGGAGTTAGGAGTTTTGGATTAGAGTTTGTTTTTGGCATTTTTGCTTGTATTGGATAATTTTCAGATAGCTAAACATTTGCAGAGGTTTTCTGGAGGAGGGCCCCTTCAGTGCTGAAACTGCGCATCCACCTGGAGTGGGCTAGAAGGGAGAGGAGGCCAGTAGCCTGCAGGCACTGTTACAGGAGAGAATACAGCTATAGTGTACATCACTCTCTCATTCACAGGTGACCAGACAGAGATTGTTGGAGATCTAAAACATTGCCTTTATTACTAGCTATAACAAGGGCTCCAGCACTCAAACTAGCGGCATGCTCAGGAGCCCTGATCCAAGGATTACAAGACAGTTATACTTTTGGGTCCAGTTACAAGAAATTAGCATATGTCAATCAAAAATGTACAAGTATTGTAAAGTTATCTATGTCCTTTCATAACTAATAATTCAGATTACATAATGTACAACATATGAATATAATTAACCAATCACATTCTGGGCACATATACTTAATTATAATATCACCAAGCGCATATTTGTCTTTACTTATCTAATAGCTACGAGACAAATGTAAGATAATATTATGTCTGACGACACTCCTTTTCCATTTTCCCTTGTGTTAGTCGGCACACATGGCCTGCAGCTGCATAATGATCAATTGAACTTATGCATGCGAGCTGTTTGACTACATCTTCCATATAATTAATACAGCAATGGTCCTTGAATAATATCTGTCGATGGTTTGAACTGAAGCAACTGGTTTCCCATCAATGGGTGTCTGCCTTTGAGATTTTAGCTGCTAGCAGCTTGTGTGATTTTTGGCTTGTGTAAGTTTTAACCCTTTCAGGCACCATCCCAGAGTCTGTCCTGTGGACTGAGAGGCACAGACAGAAGGGGTGGAGGGCCAGCAAGATTTGCAAGGGAGAAAGGTCAGGAGATGTTGCCAATAGCCAGCAGATAATGTACAGGTAGTGGTCATGCTATCTGAATGTGTTAGAGGTTCAGTTCTGAAGTAGTCTCCGCCTCTCCAGGGACATAATCGGCCCCGAGATAGCCTCAAACTGTGTAGGTGGCCATACTATGCCAGTTACTTTGAAGGTGACAATGGCTCTGAACATTTATGCCTCTAGTACGTTCCTGGGGTCAGTGGGAGATCGGTGCGCAATCTCACAATCCACGGCCCAAAGCTGCATCAAGTTGGTTACAGATTCCCTCTTCTGAAGGGTCAACACCTTTATTCACTCCAGGACAGATGAAGCCAACCAGGCTCAGCAAACCAGAGGATTTACTGCAATTGCAGGATTTCCCCAAATTCAGAGAGCTATTGACTGTACGCACGTGCCCATAACGGATGAGAGTCACCACTCCCTCTCTATGGACGATGCTGTGTGTTTTCAAAGCTCTAGACCAACAGAGTGCTCATGCCCCACATGAGACCATGTCATCCAACACAGAGACCACGGCATGCAGAACCTCAGCAATTGCTGCCAGATCTCCCCTGGACATCCAGCATCTGCTTCACCAAATGGACAACTCCAGAAGCTCACCACCTGCCTCGGGTTCAGCATGGCCCTGGATCTACAGGAACTCTCAGACTGCTAGCGCCCTGGAGACTCTCTGCCTCCATCGGCTCTTCAGGCCGATGTGCTGTGCCTTTACTAAGGTGCACTATCATCTGTTCTGATACACATATACTCACTGACGTGCCCGTATCTGCACTGGTGCAAGATGTAGAGGGAGGATGTGATGTGGGTGCACTTGGCTGCCGGTCATCATCGGAGGTCAAGAGAGAGTCCTCAAGGTTCAACGAGGTCATGAGGATATTCCATCTGAGGGAGTAGAAAAAATGTCCGTCTCGAACAGCATTACAAATTCAGAGTACCCGCAGTCTGATTGTTTTTCAGAATGGGCATTTGGCTGGGCAAAGATTTCCTAATGGACACCTAAGGAGCATTAGTGAATTTAACATGTCAGTCTTACAATCTCTGTCCTACATTTTGCAAACCATTCGCCAATCTTTTCCCTGTCCACTGGGTTCTTACCCTCCTCTGAGGCCCCTGCCTCTTCATGGCCAGCGGACCTGGTTGCACATTCACATGTCACCTTGAGTACTTGCTCCGCTGCCTGACTGAAAACCAAAAAATTAGGGACACTATCACCTGTCCGTCCTCCCTCTTGCACATTGTGACTCCTTTTCTCCTGTAAGAACAAAATTGCTTTCATTCGTGTCCCCTCCAACATGCCAGCCCCCCCCCCCCCCCCCCCCCCCCCGCTCCCCCATAGGTGTGGGTTCAGGTGCCCATCACATTGCTGCACCTCACCCGTACATACATGCCAGCCATCTGGTCTAATCATGTAGTCTTTCAAGACACAGAAATGCGTGTTAATTTACCCCCTGCATTTCACAACCGTGAACACCAACAAGTGCTGCCACCCACAGACACATCTGTCCACGGTTACAATTGAATTCAGTACACACCCTGGCAGAGGGCAGCTGCTCATTGAACCTTTTCCTGCACTGGATCAGAGTCCTGCAGACCCCATTCCATCTGCTGACCTGACCTGTCACCTCTGTCCAGACCTTTTTTGTTAAGTGAGGAGGCCTCCCCTTTCCATCTTAGGGCAGCAAGATATCCCTTCGGTCTCTGACTACCTCCAGCAGAACCCATAGGCACTTATCTGCAAAGATGGAGGGAGTGTGGGGGGTGGGGGTTGCAGACTAGCTCCGGGGAACTTTGTCCTGGTTGGTATGTGCTCCAGGCGACATATCACAAATACAATGGACCGCACAAGAGCTGAGAGAAGTAGTCAGACCTCTGGAAGTTAATGCTGAGGTTGTTGAACAACGTTAGTTACACTTCAGGGAGCTCCATTTAAACTCCCTGCCAGCACGCTCATTCCACCACTCTTCCCAGCCCAACTGCGGCACTGAGCCTGTCTAAACGAGTGTTTCACAATGGCCCGCAGTCAATTGGCCAGCCAATTGTCTCAGACTCTTCTATTGCAGGCCTGTAGTTTCTTAGAGGTTGATGCTTTGCTTGAAATGAAGGCCTCGTAAAGCAATGCGTTGCCAACCCTCTTGTAGTTGAATTTCCAGGAAGTTGGTTCTCAGGTAAGTTTGAAGTTGGAACATGTAGGGGTGTCACTGTGGCGCAGTAGTTAGCACTGCTGCCTCACGACGCCGAGGACCCGGGTTCAATCCTGGCCCCGGGTCACAGTCCGTGTGGAGTTTGCACATTCTCCCCGTGTTTGCATGGGTTTTGGCCCACAACCCAAAGATGTGCAGGGTAGGTGGATTGGCCACGCTAAATTGCCTCTTAATTGGAAATTGTTTTTTAAAAACAGGAAGAAAAGAAAGTTGGGACATGTTGGGGAGAGTCCTTCCGTTTATTATGTTGGCTGCTTGAAGCCTTGCAGTTGATGGGTTTTGGTGGAATTTGCAGAACAGCTTCTAGCTTGTTTAAAGGCAGGCAACAAACATGGCAGTCTCACCATGTGACATGTTACAAATCCAAAGTCCTTTCCCAAATATGGCGGGTGGTTAGCTTGAATATCCTCTCCGATAACCTTCACACCTGGGAAGTTTGAGACAGCTGGTGGCTTTGTATCTGAATGACCCATTCAAATTGAAATGACCCCTTTGAATAATTTTGTGGACAATGCATTGAGTCAAGAGCAGTCTGGAATGTTCCCTTTATTCCCACTTGAGACAGGGAAATGTTCTTACCCACGAGGGAAGCCAGGTGATCCTTGGGCAGCCATCCTTTTGTAGCTTTCTGTGATTTTTAAAAATATAAATATTGACTTTAAGTTCATAATATACTGGAACACGACAAGTATCTGAGACATTCCGACTAACGTTTGAGAGATGGTTTTGAAAATTGCTGAAATGGTCTGCAGACGGTTACGTGGATCCCAATTATAAATTATTTATTTGAATTTCAGAAAAGCAATGAGTGGAAGTGTAGAAAAATAGAATAAAACATTGTTCACAGTCAGATTTGGCCATCAAGGGGCAAAAAGAGCAGAAAGGAATGCCAATCAATTAGAGCATGTATTGGATAAGGACATGATAGAGGTGTATAATACAAAGGATAAATAGAATTGGGAAATACAGATAGATAAATTTAAAGGATATTTTAACGGCCAAGAATATTCTGCACAAAAGACTAGTTAATATTCTGTTTCAAGCTTAGTTTCAGTGATTTGTCCCAGAGATTTCGAGCTTGACAGGACTTGTCAGACCCAAATTACTGGGAGGAAAAATCTTTAAAAGGCAGCAAACCCTGCAGTAATGAGTGAAGCAGAGATGAAGCATACAGTTCAAAAATAAAACCCAGATCCAGTTGGCCAACAATAAATCATGGCTTGTAAATATTGTGGTGAAGCACGAGTGGAAAAACATCCAGTCAATGGCCAAAAGTATTTGATATGTGGGGGGGGGAATAAAAACAAACATCTCTCGCAAACAAGACGTTTGACGAGGTCTCACATGGCACACTGGGCAAGTGCCAAGTTCCAAGTCAGATCCAAAATTGGCTCAGTGGCAGGAAGCAATGGGCCATTGCACAACGGGTGTAGTTGTGATTGAAAGACTGTTTTCAGTGGGGTTCTGCAGCGCTCAGTACTAGGTCTCTTGCTTTCTTGATACAAAATGGAGGATTTAGACCCAGGTGGGGTGTGGGGGGACGGGGACATGTTTATGAAGTGCACAGATGATGCTAAAATTGGGCCTTGTGGTTGATAGTGGGGAAGAAAGCTGTAGGCTTTAAGAAATTATCAATGGACCGATGGGCAGTAAAGTAGTAAATGGAATTTGTTCCGCAATAGTGTGATGTGATGCATTTCGGGATGGCGATGACGGAATGCAGAATAACGGTAGGACATGAGAAGTGTAGAAGAACCTTGGAGTGAATACCTACTGATACTTGAAAGTAACAGACAAGCAGTTAAGGTGGTTTCTATAAGGCAACGAAGGAGTCCACACTGAGTAGTTCAAAGAAACTTAGTTTATTTACAATAACTATTACACACATCTCACAGTAGATCCCAACTGGCTCTGCCTCCTGGTGCCGATCTGGCCAGCTTTATATACCATCCAATTATATGGGGAAGCTCGTATTGTGCAAGGTTCACGGGGAAGTTAATTGTTCCACCCCATAAGCGTGTTATACCAGTGGTCAATAAGGCAGAGCGAGGGTATGTATCTTAATTAGCCATGGAATAGACTACAAGTTGAGCATCCCTTATCCGAAATTCTGAAAACTGAAAAATTCCGAAATCTGCACTTTTTTTCAAGCGGCAACATGATGTCACGAGTGGGAATTCCCACAAGGCTCCTGAGCAATGTGCTGTTCCCAACGCATGCCGCACATGCGCAGACCCCAATGCGGGCCACATATGCGCAGTTCCCAGCATTCTGCACATGCTCAGTTCCCAATGCGCACCATGCATGCGCAGCATATTTTGAAATCCGAAAAATTCCAAAATCCGATACACGCTTGGCGCCAAGAATTTCGGAGAAGGGATTTTTGACCTGTATAAGAACAGGAATGTTACGTTGGGACTGTATAAAACACTAGGACAGAGCTAGAGTTTGTGGTCACTGCACTACAGGATGGGTGTGAGTGGGGTAGAGAGGGCAGCGAAAGTAAAGTAACTGATAGAAGGATTGAAATGAAAAATGACAATCGCTTATTGTCACGAGTAGGCTTCAACAAAGTTACTGTGAAAAGCCCCTAGTCGCCACATTCCGGCGCCTGTCCGGGGAGGCTGGATTAGGTGGTGGTTGAGATTTCTTTGCACCCACAGGTTGTTGGGGGTCTGGAACTCACTGCCTGAAAGAATGGTGTGGGCAGAAATCCTCACCACATTTTAAAATATTCTCGGCTGTGTATTTGAAGTGATGTAGCCTACTGAATTTGGAGGAGAGGTGGAAGGTGAGATTAGACTGGATAGCTCTTAATCTGTTGGCATAGCCATGATGAGCCAAAAGGCCTCCTTCTGGACCATAAATTTTCCATGTTTTTCATGGCCAGGATTTAACAGGCCTTCCTGCCCAGCAGGATATCAGAGTCCTGCCAAGTAAACGACAGTTTAAATCGTCAGCCACATCGGTCGGGGTTGGGGGGTTGGATGTGGTGGACACGCCTGAGGATAAAAAATTAAAGTTCATGTGTGATAGAACTGTGAGTGAGACGGGATGGGATTCAGACGGGAGTTGGCATTGAATGACAGTCAACCTCTAGGTAAATGGAGCTGTTCATTTTAAAATGGACGCAGAAATTCAGCGTCATGACCTGCTAAATCACTTAGATGAAGGACGGTAGCACAATCGAGGGCAGCACGGTAGCACAGTGGGTAGCATAGTTGCTTCACAGCTTCAGGGCCCCTGGTTCGATTCCCGGCTTGGGTCACTGTCTGTGCGGAGTCTGCACGTTCTCCCCGTGTCTGCGTGGGTTTCCTCCGGGTGCTCTGGTTTCCTCTCAAGTCCAAAGATGTGCAGGTTAGGTGGATTGGCCATGCTAAATTGTCCTTAGTGTCCAAAAACGGTTGGGTGGGTTTTCTGGGTTACGGGGATGGGATGGGCTTGGGTGGGGTGCTCTTTCCGGGGGGCCTGGAGGCCTCCTTCTGCACTGTAAATTCTATGATTCTATGAAGCTAAGTACCATATTGTGTGATCATAATGCAAACCCAGGCATGTAGTCTGAGCATGGAGCCAAATGGCATGGTGGCACAGTGGTTAGCACTGCTGTCTCTCGGGAACCCGGGTTCGATTCCGGCCTTGGGTGACTGTGTGGAGTTTGCCCGTTCTCCCTGTGTCTGTGTGGGTTCGACCGGGCGTTCTGGTTTCCTCCCACACTCCAAAGATGTGCAGGTTAGATGGACTGGCCATGAAAAATTGCCCCTTAAGTGTCCAAAAGAATGTGTAGATTAGTTGGGGTTATCGGGATAGGGCGGGGCAATGGGCTTGGATAGGATGCTTTTTTGGAGGGCCGGTGCAGACTCGATGTGAGGAACGGCCTCCTTCTGCACTGTAGGGATTCTATGATTCTATAAAACTAAGAAATATGAGAATAGAAATTTTTTAAAATGTGGAATTCTAATGTGGAATGCAGCAGCCGGTTCTTGGATTTTAAATTCACCAATACTTAGGATTGACAAAATCATTTACACAGTCACTAGTAATAATTGACCAAAAATGACAAAAGGTGTGCTGAAACGTTTAGAAGCTGAGGTTGCATATTTTTAAAAATGGAGTGTATGTCGAAAGCCACACATTAAACCAACAGCTATTCCATCAAGGGAAGTAATAGCCAGTGAAGGCTGTGATCAAATCGCCTGGAGAAAGTTGATGTCGTGAAATCAAAGAACTAATCCAAGGGTTAGGGTTAATAATCGTAGCAAAGCCAAACAGTAAAGGACTGGGAATATGTCTTGACCCTAAATATTTAAAGAATACCAGAGAACGGGAACATTTTCCAATGTGGGCCATGGGGGAATTAGTGTCAATGTTAACAAATGCCAAAATCTTTCACATTCTTGCTGCAATTAATAGCTCCAGGCAGTGCAACAACATGAAGACTCGTCATCATTATGCACATTTTTAATTGTCCCATTGGCCAAACTGACTGTACCAGAATGTCCTCTGCATCACCTCAGCTCCAGGTCTCAAATACACCACGTCACAAACTTTAGATCACATTAAAGGAACTGCTGCTTTCATGCACAGTTTACAGATGCATGACCTAAGGTTGACAAAGTGCTACAGTGAGTGTGAGAGAGTGTATCTGGAGCGAGTCAAGGGTAAATTTAGATTAGAAATGCGATGGAATTAATGTACAAACCACCATTGTGGTAAAATGGGACATGGCCAGGGGGCACAAAATAATCTGTAATGCATCCGTAATCTGCTATTCGCTTCATCCCATTTTCACTTTGTCTTCAGTAATGCCTGTTTTACATTTCCCATCCATGTCCAATTTCACACCCCACCACCACTGCATTCAAAAGGAAGCAAACATTTCGAATAAATGCTGCAGACAATTTCATGTGGTGAGCAAGTTATTGCTCAGCAAGTGCCGCTTGATAGTCCTGTTGATCACCCCCTCCACCAATTTACTTATGATCGAGAGTACACAAATGGCATGGTAATTGGCCGGGTTGGATTTGTCCTGCTTTTTGTGTACAGGTCATATCTGGGCAATTTTCCACATTGCCAGGTAGATGCCAGTGTTGTAGGTGTACTGGAACAACTTAGATAAGGGCACGAAAAGTTTGGGGCACGAGTCTTCAGCCCTATTGCCGGAATATTGCTAGGACCCATAGACTTTGTGGCATCAAGTACCTTACCTGTTTCTTGAGTGAGTCAAATTGACTGAAGACTGACTTTCTGTGATGCTGGAGGTATCCGGAGGAGGCCGAGATAGATTGTCCACTTGGCACGACTGTCTTATCTTTTGCACTGATGTGTTGGATTCCATTGGTAGTGCCACACAACACGATGAGGGTATCCTCAAAGTGAAGTTGGGACTTCATCTCTACAAGGACTGTACAATAGTCACTCCTAGTGATACTGTCATGGACAGATGCACTATAGCAGGCATGCTGATGAGGATGGTGACTAGTATGTTTTTCCCTCTTGTTGGTTCCGTCAACACCTGCCACAAACCTAATCTAACAGCTTTGTCCTTCAGGACTCGACCAGCTTGGTCAGTAGTGGTGTTACTGAGCCACTCTTGGTGATAGACATTGAATATATTCTGTGCCCTTGCAATGTTGAACATCAAGTGGTATTCAAAATGGAGGAGTATTAATTCAACAGCTGGGGGGGGCGGTGGAGGAGGTGATAATCAGCAGGTGGTTTCCTTGTCCATGTTTGATCTGGTGACATGAGACGTCATGGGGTCCAGAGTCAATGTTGAGGACTCCCAGGGAGACTCTCCCTTCATTGTATACCACTGTGCTGCCATCTTGACTGGGTCGATCCTTCCGATGGGACAGGACACACCCAGTGTGTTGGTAGTGTCTGGGATGTTCCCTGAAATGTATGATTCCATGAGTATGACAGTGTCAGCCAGTTGCTTGACTTGTCTGTGGGACAGCACTCACAAATTTGGCATAAGTCCCAGATGTTAGTAAGGAGGTCTTTGCAAGGTCGGCAGGTCTGAGCTTGCATTTGCCATTTCCACTGCTTAAGCCAATGCCGGGTAGTCTATCTGGTTTAATTCCCTGAATATGTGGACCTTCATGGCTCCTACTTTTATTTTCTAATTCTGTTGATTCTTTTGGCTCAGTACATTTGATTTGAGGTGGCTCTAGTTCTGTGGTGCGTAACAATACAGAGCAATAAAAAAATTCCAAGATTGAAATTATGGTGATTCAATATTAGGGCCTGTATAGGTGATGTTATCCTTACTCACAATCTAATATACATTAACATTTGAACAAGAGTGATTCTCATTAATTAACAATTATACTCATTAATTAACAAAGTCCAATAATGTTTTCACAGGTTTGCTTTTGAAATGAAATGAAAATGAAAATTGCTTATTGTCACAAGTAGGCTTCAAATGAAGTTACTGTGAAAAGCCCCTAGTCGCTACATTCCGGCGCCTGTTCGGGGAGGCTGTTAGGGAATTGAACCGTGCTGCTGGCCTGCCTTAAGTCTGCTTTTACTATCACTAGTGTGAATCAAAACATACCCGTAAACTTAATTTAAAATATTTTGCATATGTAAGGCGGAAAGCAACCAAACTGATTCAGCAAGCCTTCCTTCAGATCATGGATGTAGCAAAGGGATCCATAGTGAATCACTTCTTAAATAGTTGATGGTCTGAACTGTAGAGTTGTAGGGCTCGGGGTACAATTGTTCATTTGCGTATGTAAGAACATATTTGTTTGTCTGTCCCTCTATTGCTCTCCAAACCCTTGCTTCCACAGGTACAAATATGAGCAGAAGTGGGGTGATTTTGTGTGCGCCACTCATTACAGCCTATAGTTGAGCCATAGCTGGTGCGATGCCAACAGTTTCTGAACATGTGGAGTACTGAAGCTTACTGCAAGCAGCCACACAAGTTACCAACAACCAGAAAATCGCTCCGGGTACAAGTGGGAAATTAAAAGCGTTACATAGAATACCGAACAATTTTCCATTTTAAAACAACTTTGCCAGACCAAGATTAGCTCCACAGGAAACACAAAGATAAGTCTAATGTGTTTCTTGGGCAGTTTATTAATTGCTCACTGAGCAGGGTTGATGCTTTTGTAGGTGTACAAAGAGATTTTCACAATTCTTAGTTCCAAAAAATTGATGAGAGAATATCGTGACCCCAAGACGTAACTGAATCTCGTGGTGAGCATTGGAAGGGTCATATCCCAGCCACATTGAGGAGAACTGAAACTAAGGTAACCAACAAATTTAAAAGCCATTCAGTTTCATTGCAATAATTAACACAAAGGCAATATTTAACTACTATCGGATCAACATGTGCTTGACCAGCCCTTTTCATAGAAGGAAGCAGGGACTCGCAAAGAACACACAGCCCATTAAATACAGCAGTTTCATCAATGGGATGGGCGAGGCCATGCTCAGTCTTTGGCCCACCAGGTGTTGCCACTCCTCAGTGCACTCTTCAGAAGCCGAACCCCGCAGCAGAGGAAGCAGAGGATTCACAGAGCTCACCCCCAAACAAAGGTCACATGCACCATAGCCGCGGGAGCCCTCCCTGGCACCACTGCCCTCTCAGAGTTGAAGCCGCACCAGTGACACCATCAGATAGCCCACCCCTGAGGATCACAAGATGTCTCCCAAGCCCTGACTGTCCACCGCACCCCTGATCACACAACCTTTGTGTAAAACCCAGGCTCCGCTGCAGATAAGGTGCAAGCAAATGCACGCATTCTTCGCTCACCCCCCTGTGTTGGACATGCCCACACACCAAGCTCTTGCATGGAGACGAATGGCTGCACAGTATGAACGTCTCCAACATGTTAGGAATGGGTTAAGAGACATTTCAATTACATGTCAAATTGGTGTTGAGTATCAAATAACTGACACTGATATATAAAGGGGTTGCAGGTGGCACACTCTATGGTGATAGAGTTTGGTATAGAGTGTTCAAGGAAAATGAAGGTGTTTGAGACAGCCAGAGGCTAACACAATGTACCGCCAGTTACAACCCTGCTGGCAGAAGCAATGCGGCTCACACAGTGAGAAGACCCACAGTAGACCTCACTGGGAGAAACAGGACAGGGGCCACAGAGCCTGTAGCTAATACAAGTTGCAGCAGCCACTGGTACCCCTGTTGGCAGGGACGGGTAGTGAGAATAGAGGTTCCTCATGTCACAAACCCAATGTCACTCACTGATGGGGTTGAGTGTGAGTGCTGATTACAGCATATCAAAGGAGCTGAGGGGGTGGGGGGAGGGCGGCTCAGTACATGTTAGGATAGGGGGGGTGTGGGGGCCACTGTGTGTCACTGACTGGCGCCATGTTTAGTGGCATGTGTTCAGGCCGGGCCCACGGATGAGGCTAGTCGAGGGGGGTGGGCACCTGCTGGGACCTTAACTGTAGTATGACGGTGGTCCTGTGTGCAACGCATGGGCTGTGCATGGGGCAGGATGGATGGGAGCAGGGGCGCAGAGGGCAGGCGGGCTTGCTAACAGCTGCTGGCCCTGCAGGGTGGTCTAGCTGATGGTGTCACAGATAGGGCATCTGCCCTGAGAGGGACAGTATGCCAGGGTGGGTGCCAAAGACCACGGTGCATGCGTACGCTGTTCGGGGTGCGCTCTGATCTCCCCCTGCTCTTCCTGGAGTGTACTGGGAGTGTCAGATTGGTGTAGTGAGGAGTGTCAAAACCTGGTGGGCCACTGGCTGTGCTGGACTACACCCATCCTGTTGATGGCTTGGCTAGGGTGTGAGGGGTCTGAGGGGTGGGGGGCCTAGATGGCCGGAGGCACTCTGCACATTTACGGGACACAGTGGGTAGTCGCCGTAATGCACAGCTAGATGGTTGCCTTGTGGATTGCAGCAAAAGCGGTCCGTGCTGGGACACCCCAGTCCTGGGGGGACACCCCAAACCCACGACCTCCGTCACCCCCCACTGCTCCCTCCGGCCCTGATCGACAACGGCCCCCCCCAGCCAGTGGCACAAATGTCAGCCTACTGTTGAGCCTTTGGAATCTTTTCTTATCTCCTCTCTCCCTCAGCAGGCAAGGCGTCCGGTTCCCGCTTTTAAATATCACAAGTGAACCTCGCCAGCGCCACTGCCACCTGGCAGAGGCGGAGCATCACGGGAGGCCAGAGACTACTGGTTCCGACCCATTAATGATATGTTAACGGATGCTACTGTATGTTTTCCAAGCCCACGCCGGTACGAGGCGTGGAATGCATTCACGCTGCCATCAAGACAACGGAGCCCGGTACTCCGTTGGGCGCCCCGTGCTTGATTTGTTACCTGTGTGGTAGATACCATGTGCTACTCAATCCTTGGTTAATGATGAGGTCTTCTGAATCTCAATGAAGAAGACTCAAACTCGTCCAATAGTAACAAAAGGTTTATTGAGTAACTATAACAATAACTGCCTGAGTTCTTTGCATTAACTTTGATACTAGTGATAAGGTTAACAAGATCGAACTACAGTAACTATACGTAACTCCACTAGCCATCTGAACTAGTCTGCTATTGCCCTGGTCACAATGCACCCAAGAGAGAGCCAGAGACCCAATCTGGTTGCCTTTTATACCTCTGTTGGTCCGGCCCTCTAGTGATCATGTGGTGTTACTGATTACACATTAACCCCTTGTCTACATGCCCATTTCGAGATCACTACATCCCCCTTTTTTCATGTTACATATTTTCTGTATGTTGTAAAGAAAATTGAACAAACATAATGTATGCAGTTTGCAAATGCATTACATAAAATCTATGAGTTAGTCTGTCAAATGTGAATACATTTAGTCTCTGAGGTATTTTAGCTTGCGTGAAATAGGTAGACAAATGATGTCACGTACAAGTTGTGATGATCTTGATGATTATACAAAGCCAATTAATATTAATGAGTCCAATCTTAATAAAACGTTTGTGAGTCCAAACTTGATGAATTTGTTCGGTTGAGATTCTTTTGTCTTCTGTTGTTGAAATGGTAATGTTGATGTCGTTATTTCTTTGTGAACGTCGTCAGTGTTCTTGTGTTTAAGTGACCATCAAGTCGTCATAAGGTGTTCGAATGGTCGAATCACTTTGTTGTCTGATTTAGATTTTCTTTTTTTTCCTATACTTGTGGTAGCGATTCTTTGTGTTACATCATTGTCTGACCTGGACCTTTTTCTGTGCTTGCGGTGTTGATTCTGTATGTCATCTTTGCCGTCTGACCTGGACTTTTTCCTGTGCTTGCGGTATTGATCTAGTGTGTCATCAGCCTTGAAAGCTGCCGTGCTTGCTTGTTCTGGAGCGGATGTGAATTTGTGAGATTTTTTGTCATGCCGTAACATGTTTGTAGTCTTGTCATTGTCTTGCAATGTGCTGTGGCATTGTCCTTCATGTGCAGAGTTGTACCATGTTGCACAGGTCGTTGTTTCATTGTTTTTGTTTCTGTCGTTTCTGTGTTTGTTTTCGTTGTTCTTGTTGTTCTTGTTGTTTTTGTCGTGCTTGTTGTTTCTGTTTTTGATGTTTTTGCTGTTGTTCTTGTTGTTTTTCTTAGTCGTGCTTGTTTCTGTTTTTGTTGTTTTCGTCGCTGTTCTTGTTGTTCTTGTCATGCTTGTTGTTTCTGTTATGCTTCTTGTTGTCTTTGGTGTTCTTGTTGCACTGCATGTTGTTTTTGTTGTTGCTGTTGTTGTTCTTGTTTCTGCTGTGCGCCTTGCAGTGTTTTTCGTTCTTGCTGCATGCGTGTTCCATGTGGATGATTGGAGTCATTGTCACAGTTATTGGTGTCAGTGTCCGTTGTGGTACCTGTTACATTGAACATTTCTTCTTGAGAATTGTGAGGATCATCTGATGTTGCATTGATGTTGGTGACATCAGTCATTTGTGGTGGATTTGATTCCTCTTCTTTGCTTCCTTGGTACTCTTCTAGGGTCATTTCTGGTTCACTTGAAACATCATTGATTTATTTGTGCTCCTCTTCTGGGGGGTTTTCTGGTTCATTTGAATCATCTTTGGTTTCTTGGTGCTCCTCTCCTGGGGTTAAAATCTTCACAATTTCATTTTCTTGTTGGTCTTGGTGCTCCTCTTCAGTCAAAATCTTCAAGATTTCATTCTCTTGTGGGTCTTGGTGTTCCTCTTCTGGAGTCAAACTCTTCATGATTTCATTTTGTTGTGGGTCATGGTGCTCCTCTTCTGGAGTCAAAATCTTCAAGATTTCTATTGACGTGGTCTCTCTGGACTCTTGGTGGTCCTCTTCTGGAGTCAAAATTGTCAAGATTTCAATTGACGTGGTCTTTTTGGACTCATGGTGCTCCTCTTTGAGAGTCAAAGTCTTCAAGATTACAATTGACGCGGTCTCTCTGGACTCATGAGTAGCCCTCCTCTGATTGTTGAGTTTTTCTGTGCAGACGAGCTGAGATCTGTCAGTCTCGCTGTGATCCTGCACATCCTGTATGGGAATTGTGATTTCTTTGTTATTTGTCTCACATACAGTGGGTAGACATTGAGTGTCTTCTTGTTGGTTAAATGAGCTGGGTAGACTTCCATAGTCTTCTTCTGGTGGCTCAAATAAGCTGGGTAGACTGTCTTCGTGGTGGTTAAATGAGCTGGGTCCTGGTGGCTCAAATAAGCTGGGTAGACTGTCATAGTCTTCTTGTTGTTCACGTGAGCTTTGTAGACTTTTATAGTCAGCTGCTGGTTGCGCAAATAAGGTGGGTAAACCTTCATAGTCTTGTTCATGCATGGCGTTTGCTATGGAGTGTTTGCTTGCTTCCATTTTTGAGTCTCTCACCGAGCTGTCTGTGGAGGCTTGCATTGCTCTCTTTGTGGAGGCTGGTGTTGCTCTCTCTGTGGAGTCTTTCATTGCCCTCTCTGAGGAGTCTTTCATCGCTCTCTGTGTGGAGTCTGTCATCGCTCTCTCTGTGGAGTTGTGCAGTGTTCTCTCTGTAGAGTCGATCTGTGCTCTCTGTGTGGCGTCGTCTTCTTGGGTATTGCTGTCATCCAATGTATCGACGATCTGCCATGGCATCATGGTATTGTATTCATCTACCATGAGAAGAGTCATGTTGAGCATTTCAACCATGTTGCTGATGCAGTGATCATCAATTCTGAATAACTCATCCATGTCTGAGCAGTAGTCTTCAATGAACAAATCACCTCTTTTTGTTTCGGATTTGTTATTGTTCTTTCTATGTCCAATAAAAAAATCATCGTCTGAGTAGTATTCTTCAATGAACAAATCACTGTGCTCCCCTCTTTGACTGGTGCAAACTGCTTGTGCCAGGGTGCTGCGGAGGTTATTTTCAACTAAGTTCGAGCATTGTTTCTCTTTTGTTTAAGAAAATTGGGTTTTGCAGCTTTAAATACCTTTTTGTTCATTTTCGTGCATTTCCCTTTTCAGTGGGCACGGTCAGGGTCCTCTGACGTCATGACGATTGTGATGTCATGCGTAGGAATCGATTGCGCATGCGCAATTTGAGTTTCCTTTACTGTGCACTCTTTTCGCAACTGCGCATGCGTGGTTTACATAGAACAGTACAGCACAGAACAGGCCCTTCGGCCCTCGATGTTGTGCCGAGCAATGATCACCCTCCTCAAACCCACGTATCCACCCTATACCCGTAACCCAACAACCCCCCCCCCCCCTTAACCTTACTTTTTAGGACACTACGGGCAATTTAGCATGGCCAATCCACCTAACCCGCACATCTTTGGACTGTGGGAGGAAACCGGAGCACCCGGAGGAAACCCACGCACACACGGGGAGGACGTGCAGACTCCGCACAGACAGTGACCCAGCCGGGAATCGAACCTGGGACCCTGGAGCTGTGAAGCATTTATGCTAACCACCATACTACCGTGCTGCCCTAAGAATATAAATCTTCTTGAATGTATTTTGCCGTTTTCCTTCTTTTTGAGAAGTGTGCATGTGTGTACTGGCCGGAACGCTCTCGCTCAAGGTGGCTGCCAATCAAAAAGTGCTGTTGCATCGAGTGAGATCCTGCCTCTGCCTCGTGGTGAGAGTTTGCGCTATTTTTACTGATTTTGTTTCCTCAATACTGATTCTGTGTTTGTAAAGACTCACAGTATTGATTTTGTTTTTGTTCATAAGCAAGGCATTTTTGTATAGCAGTTTCTCGAGTTAGATACTTAACTCGTGAAAGTTCTTCCTTCAAATTTTTGTCAGATAGTCCAGAAATTAATTGATCCATTATCATAGAGTCTCTGAAATCAGCATAATCACAGCCTTGTGGTATTAACTTGAGATTTGCAATAAAATCAGTGATGGGCCCTCCGTTTCTCAGGCATTTATGACAAGAGTTAAATCTTTCCAGCATCTCACCAGACTGACACTTACAATGTTCATCACATTTTTTGAGTATTACTTGTAATTTGGTGTTGTCTTCACCTTTTAAGTAATTAAAACAATTATAGATTTCGCTAGCTTCATGCCCTCCTATTGAGAGTAGTAGTGCTATTTTTGTTGCGTCAGAGACCGTGCTTAAATCATTTCCTGCGATAAATATTTGGAATATCTGTTCAAATCTTTTCCAGTTATAACTTAAATTACCCTTTGTTTCCAGCTGCCCTAGAGGTCCAATGAGTTCCATAGTCGTCGAGAATCCATTTACTGTGAAGTCTTCCACAGTCGAATATCTGGCCTGAATTTTCTTCTTTTTGTCTAACCTAATCTAACTAGTTCTGTTAAAGCCACTCGCCTGGTACCATGTTTTGTTACCTGTGTGGTAGGTAACATGTGCTACTCAATCCTTGGTTAATGATGAGGTCTTCTGAATCACGATGAAAAAGACTCGAACTCGTCCAGTAGTAACAGAAGGTTTATTGAGTAACTATAACAATAATTGCATGAGTTCTTTACTTTAACTTTGATACTAGTGATAAGGTTAACAAGATCTAACTACAGTAACTATACGTAACTCCACTAGCCATCTGAACTAGTCTGCTATTGCCCTGGTCACAGTGCACCCAAGAGAGAGCCAGAGACCCAGGGCGCGATTCTCCCAAAACGGGAGAAATCGT